>NW_007246540.1:400790-403086 GCF_000164805.1 Carlito syrichta
GTAGAGATGGGGTCTCGCCAAGTTGCCCAGGCGGGTCTCGAACCCACAGGCTCAGGCAATACACTCACCTCAGCCTCCCAAAGGCACGGGACTACAGACTGAGCCATCGAGCCCAGCTCAAGCTTTTTTTTTTTTTGGCCGCCGTGTTTGTCCTCGCACTGCTTGAGAGCCCAGGGCCTGGTTTCTGAGCTTAGGCACCATCACAGCATATCTCAGCAACTCTGCTGAGAATCCCCTTGCCTCACCAGAATACATCGTGCTCAGAAATAGAAGGGGGCCTGGGAGAGGAGGGCACAGAGTCCCCCACCCCCGCAGCCCTGCTTCTCGGGTGAAACCACAGCTAACGCTGGCGTCTAAATGCTAGCTGTGGGTTTCCAGGCCTGCCCACTTAATTTCCCCTTTTGTTGGCTGGGGCCCAGGCCTCCCTTCTCCTCCAGGCCCCTCCTCAAATATCTCACCAGCTGGGGAGCTGCCCCACCCCTAATTATTACCCCGGGGCTGCCAGGATGCTGGCTCCACCCACGCGGAGATGGCGGTGGAGCCCAGACCGTGACAAGGGCAGCAGGTGGGCAAGTAGCAAAGGCCAGCTCCTCTCTCTGTGATCACCCCCGTCCATCTCCAGCCAGGGGCAGAGCGAGTATGCTCGGTGCACCAGAGGCTCTGGGCGCCCAGGGCGCTGCTGCCTCTCTCTCCCTGTCTCTGCCAAAGCAGGCCAGAGGCTGGGACTTTCTGTGCTTTTTAAAAGGTGTGTCCCAGACACTCTTCTAGCCAGGGATGTGAGGTTGTTTAGCCGAGGGCAGCAGAATCCCAGTTATAGCTTCATGGCCGAGTGTTCCTGGGGTAGTCCTTCTCCACACACTTCCCAAGGGTAAGGGCTCCTTTGGACGGGAACAGACAGCAGGGTACAGCCCCCGACCCCCCTGGCCTGCTACAAAAAGGCAGGACAACCCTTTAGAAATAGCCAAGTTGGGCTCTGTGGTTCAGCCTGTAATCCCAGCACTTTGGGAGGCCAAGGCGAGTGGATTTCCTGAGGCCGCAGGTTCAAGACCAGCCCAGGCAACTTGGCAAGACCTCGTCTCTACAACACATCAAAAATTAGCCGGGCATGGCAGCACACGCCTGTCGTTCCAGCTACTTGGAAGGTTGAGGCGGAAGGATCGCCGGAGCCCAGCAGGTCGATGCTGGGGTGGCTGTGAGCGTGCCACTGCACTCCAGCCTGGGTGACAGAGTGAGACTCCAACTAAAAAAAAAATGGTATCTGAGGCCAGGCACAGTGGCTCACACCTGTAGTAATCCCAGCGCTTTGGAAAGCAGAGGTGGGAGGATCACTTGAGCCTGGGACTTTGAGACCAGCATGGGCAACATAGCCAGACCTCAGTCTCTACCAAAAAAATCAAAAAATTAGCTGGGCACGGTAGCCGCTGCTTGGGAGGCTGAGGTGGAAGGATTGCCTGAATCCAGGAGGTTAAGTCTGCAGTGAGCCGGGAGCAGGTCACTGTACTCCAGCTCAGGCGACAGAGCGAGACTCCAACTTGGAAAAAAAGAGAGAAAGAGAGAGAGAGAGAGAGAAAGGCAAAGAAAGAAGCCAAGTTTATCTTCAGCAGCACCCAGAACATTCCTTGAACGTTTATTTGTCCATCTGTCCTCCAAGCTGTTCATCCATCCAACCACCCACTCATTTTGTGTTGAGAGCCTAGTAAGTGATGGCACGGTGCCACATGTTGAGACAGGAAGGTGGGTAGGACTTTACCTCTGCTCCACTTCCCCCTCGCCCAAGCACAGGTGCTCAGCGGACACCATCCACTTGCTCTTTATTGATTGATTTTCGAGTCAGGGTCTCATTCTGTTGTCCTGGCTAGAATGCAGTGGCACAATCAAGTCTCACTGCAGCCTCGAGCTCCTGGACTCAAGTAATTTTCTGCCTCAGCCTCCCCAGTAGCTGGGACTGCAGGCTTGTGCCACCACCGCCAGCTTTTTTTTTTTTTTCTTTTTTGTTGAGTCGAGGTCTCTTTATGTTGCCCAGGCTGGTCTCGAGATCCTGGGTTCAAGCGATCTTCCCGCCTTGGACTCCCAAAGTGCTGGGATTACAGGTGTGAGCCACTGTGCCCGGCTGGCTCCCACTTGAGCTTCATAAGGCCTCTGCGACAAGACTGAGAAGAAGGGGCCCTCTGTCCTCACGCGCGGAGGCTCGGAGCTCAGTGACTTCTCCAAAGTCACATAGGAGGTCAAAAGCCAGGACTCTGACCTGGATTTCTGATTCACAGTTCCCTTCACGGTAGTTGCTTTTTTTTTTTTT
>NW_007246540.1:403106-407222 GCF_000164805.1 Carlito syrichta
TTGTAGAGATGAGGTCTTGCTGCCTAGGCAGGTCTCGAACCCGCAGGCTCAGGCAATCCATTCATCTCAGCCTCCCAAAGGCGCGGGATTACAGGCTGAGCCACCGAGCCCGGCTGGTAGTTGCTTTCTCATGGCAAAAAGTATGTGGGCCTTGAGCACAGCTGACCCTCCTACCCAGGCAACTGTGGCAAGTCAACAAATATTTCTCCAACACCTGCCACTGCCAGGCCCCGTGCTAGGCAGCTGGGTGATGGTGAACTGCACAGTGAACCCTGCTTGGTTCACTTCTTTCATCTCTTCTCATTTGTTTGCTTGGTTGTTTGACTCTTCTCTGAGTTTCTAGGTTGGTTTAGTTTTTGACGTGAGAAGGTCCTGACTGGTTTCATCTCTGGAAGAGAAGCTAGCTCTCAATCCGGTGGCCTGGCCAACAGCTTCCACTTGGCCATGAAGAGACCTGAGTTACCAATGAGCTCTAGGCAGTACCAGGGTACAAATGACTGTTTGTTGGTTATATCATCACTATCAGAACTGTCAAGTTAGGCTCTGTCCCTAACTTGATATATTAAATATATATATACTAAGGCGGGGCATAGTGGTGCATGCCTGTAATCCCAGCACTTAGGGAGACAAGAGGATGGCCTGAGTCCAGGGGTTCGAGACCAGCCTGGGCTACTTGGTGAGACCCTGTCTCTACAGTAAATAAAAAAATTAGCTGGGCATGGTAACATTAGCCTTCCTACTTGGAAGGCTAAGCTGGAAGGATCGCCTGAGCCCAACAGGTCCAGCCTAGGTAACACAGTGAGAGTCTGACTCAAAAACAAAAGTAGTCGAGCGCGGTGGCATGTGTCTGTAGTCCCAGCTACTCAGGAAGCTAAGGCAGAAGGATCACTTGAGCCCAGGAGTCTGAGGTTGCCGTGAGCCATGACTACAGCCACTGCACTCCAACCTGGACAACAGAGTGAGACACTATCTCTAAAAAAAAAATAAAGAGGCTGGACTTGGTGGCTCAGCCTGTAATCCCAGCACTTTGGGAGGCCGAGGCGAGTGGATTGCCTGAGCCCGTGGATTCAAGAACCGCCTGGGCAACTTGGCGAGACCTGTCTCTACAATAAAATAAAAAATAGCCAGGCATGGTAGTGTGAGTCTGTAGTTCTGGCTACTTGGAAAGCTGAGGTGGAAGGATTGCCAGAGCCCAGCAGGTTGACGCTGGGGTGGCCGTGAGCGTGCGTGCCACTGCACTCCAGCCTGGGTGAAGGAGTGAGACTCAAACTCAAAAGAAAAAAATATGTATATATAACAAGGACTAGATTTAATAACAACAACAATAAGCACTTAGGGTGTGATGTGTGTAAAAAAGAGAGAGAAGAGCCCTGAAAGCCCACAGGTGACACTTCAATATTAACTATGAATGGGAAGTTGAAAATGCTCCAAGAGGAAACACCCGGTCATCCACGAAGAGCTTTGTAAATTGTAGAAGTATATCAGTGAATGTGACCTGAGGCCACCAGTCCCGCCCCTTCACTCTGTAGCATAAAAGCCAAGGCTGAGGGTACATACAGCAAATAACATGCTTATGGTGCCACGGGGCTGGAGCTGGGCTGGGACCCACATCTTCTGAGCCCCATGCTGGGCCTGCTCTTCTGAGCCACGTTGCTGGGCGTCACCCTCCTCAGTTCCCCAAGATGAGCCTGGCAGATCTGAGCCCACCCTGTCCTGCTGAGGAAGCACAGGGAAGACACTGTCCCTTCTCCTGCAGTGTCTCTGCTGTGCTGTCCCCTTGGTGGCTGCTTGGCACAAGAGAGGGCCTGGCACCTGTTCATGTTCCAGCTCAGACTTTTCATAGCCTGCTCACCTTGGATGAATCACTGATCCTCTCTCTTCCTGTTTCCCCATCTGAAAATTGGGGTGATAACCTTATCTCCCAAAGCTTTTGTAAAGAAGAAGCTGCGGATCGTCCCTGGAAGCACTTTATTGTTATGGCCTGATTTCCTGAAAACTCTGCCAAACCCCGAGGCTGTCCCGCCACGGATTCCAAGACCGAGCCACCCAAGTCTCTGAAGAACCCTGCTTCTCGTGGATGTATGACTTTGAGATGGAGGGAACCGGTTTCCACCTCATCATTAGCCTTCCCGACCGTGCTGGTTGGATGCGCCGGGACTAACGTTGACTGGAGAGGGCTTATTTGTCACCTAATGCTAATCTGTCATTCCTGCCGCTACAGTTATTACCTACTATTAGTCTTCTCTGTCTGCTGACTGGCCAAGGGGCCCCACTCTGGAATGGCAGAGGAGGGGGGAAGACCCGTGGAGGTAGGAACCTATATGTGGGGTGTGAGCCGGAGGGGAACCCTGACCATTCTGTCAAGGCCTCAGAGTGGGTAACCCACCCTGGCTGAATTCCCACCCTCCCCCCCGGCCCACGGAAGGGCAACGTGGTGTGGGCCATGATAGGCTTTTGTGACAGGCAGAGTGTTGGCGGCTTTGAAGATTGTGTCCTGACTGCCTCTCTGGCATATCAGCCCGGCACACAGACTTGTCAATGAACGAATCATGACACCCGGTTCCCAGTCGTGGGAAAATAAGCAGGGCTTGGAAAGACGTAGAGAATTTAGGAAGCAGCACAAAGGCAGAAAACACTAAGAACTACAATTGCCACCACAAGAAAAGATCCTCTGTAGAACCAAAAATGATGGTCACATTTCTCACATATTGCAATCAACATTCTACTACTAGGAAACTCTAGGGCACTGGGGAAGAAGGGCAGGACCCAGAGGAAGACAGATTAACCAGAAAAGGAGGAGGAAGTAAAAACGAGTGCTAGCCGGGCTCGGTGGCTCGGCCTGTAATCCCGTGCCTTTGGGAGGCTGAGGTGAGTGGATTGCCTGAACCCGTGGGTTTGAGACCCGCCTGGGCAACTTGGTGAGACCTCATCTCTGCCATAAATAAAAAATTAGCTGGGCATCAAAAGCGTACGCCTGTAGTTCCAGCTACTTGGAAGGCTGAGGCGGAAGGATCACCGGCGCCCAGCAGGTCGAGGCTGCAGTGGCCGGGAGTGGCCACTGCACTCCAGTCTGGGTGACAGAGTGAGACTCCAACTCAAAAAAAACCCCTCAAAAACAAGTGCTGCTAAGTGAATGTACACGTGGAAAAGCCAGTCGTCTTTGCCGGGAGAGGGCCGGGTTCCCACACCAGAGGCCCAAGTTCTTTGCTAGCTGTGTTGTGATGTGGAACAGGTCACGTGACCACTCTGGCAACTGAATTACCTCGATTGTAAAAATAGGGACGGGCCCTAGTGTGGCAGAGAGGGGCATCTGGCTTTGCTAAATACCACCTTGTAAATGACAAAGAAAAATGTAGAGCCATACAACCCGACCCCCTCCCTTACCTAAACGAACGCATAAAACCCCTCTCCTCTTTCTCCCGGTTGCTCAGCCTTGGAGCATTAGCCCACTGAGTTGTACCGGCGCTAATAAACGGCTACTTCCTCAGACAGCCTCGGTGTCACGGCCTCTCTGTTTTCCTGCAACACTAGTGATCTCCCAGGGCTCCACCAGCTCTAGAATTCTAAGAAAAAGGAATCAGGAGCGTCTCTTGAAGGCTGGTGTGGTACAGCTCACCATGCACAAGACAGAAAAGGTGGGACTGAATTGATTTGATTCTGGAGAAAAGGAGGAGGTGTGACTTGCAAGTCACCTTCAGGAATACGGAGGGCTGCACAGATTGTTTCTTTTCTTTTTTAATTTTTTTTTTTTTTTTTGAGTCAGAGTCTCACTCCGTCGCCCAGACTGGAGTGCAGCGGCCGCTCCCGGCCACCGCAGCCTCGACCTGCTGGGCTCCGGCGATCCTTCCGCCTCAGCCTTCCGGGTAGCCGGAATTACAGGCGCGCGCTACCACGCCCCGCTGATTTTTTGATTTATTGTAGAGATGAGGTCTTGCCAAGTTGCCCAGGTGGATCTCAAAACCATGGGCTCAGGCAATCCTCTTGCCTCGGCCTCCCAAAGTGCTAAGCCACCAAGCCCGGCCATAATCTTGACTTTCTATAGTCACCATAGAACTTTTTTTTTTTTTTGAATTGGAGTCTCACTTCTGTCGCCCAGGCTGGAGGGCAGTGGCAGGC
>NW_007246540.1:407383-418407 GCF_000164805.1 Carlito syrichta
TTTTGATTTATTGTAGAGATGAGGTCTCGCTGCCCAGGCGGGTCTCGAACCCGTGGGCTCAGGCAATCCGCTCACCTCAGCCTCCCAAAGGCGCGGGATGACAGGCTGAGCCACCGAGCCTGGCTCTTTTTTTTAATTTTTTAAGTTTTATTTTAAAGATGTGGGGTACAACTCAGGATCAGGTATACAAGTGGTCGTCACACCACAGTTTGGACCTCCCTCTGGTACATCTTGCTTCTTACTCGCCACCCACGGAAAGGCAAAAGGAAAATGAGCTTGAAGAACTTTCATGGGCAGCGGGGGCAATTTCACCAATATGAACTAGTTCTGCCCCACTGATAACACTCTACCCCGGTCTCCGCCTTCTGGCTGGGCAGGCTTCTGGGTGCATCCAGGCGTCAGTGTCACTTCAGGAGACCTTTGCTGACCACTCACCTTGTGGCCTCCCCCATGACCCTCCATCGAGCCACCCTATTGTATGTTCGCGGCCCAGACATTTTCCCCTCTTTGCCTATTGTCTGTTTCACCCACTAGAACGTAGGTGCCAGGAGAGGAGAAACCCTGTTTGTGCTATTCAACGCTCAGGGTGTAGAACAGAGTCTGGCACACAGAGGAGCTCCATGAACACTGGCTGAATGAACAAGTGGTGAAAAGTGGGTAATTTAAGTGGAAAGATGTGTATGACTGTTATCCCCAAGGAAAACCGGAAGGCACTCAAATGAAGGGCTGGGAAAATCATGGCTCCTCTGTCACTGAAGGTCTTTCGAGACTAGCGAGATGCTTTCCTGTTGGGAACGGGCCAGGTCAATGTCATTTCTCCTGCCACAGAGACCAGAACTGCAGGCCAGCTCCCCACTTGGCTGAACCCTGCATTTCTCTGGATGGGGAGTCCAGGAGGTTCCCCCTGGACTTGCCCGTTTCTCCTGGACTGTTCCTGCATCAATTTGCTTCCGTTGCAAACGAGCCCCTATAGAGGGAAGCTTCATGCAGAAAATGTGGGCCCTCTCAGGCCTGCTGGGGAGCTTCCACCACGCCCCTGGCATGGTGCCCTGGCCTCTGTGGCTGACAGGATTTCTCCCCAGTCACAGCCAGGCCTGTTGGACAGGCCTCAAGGGATAGATAATAAGATGCCGCTGGGTGGACCGGCCTTGGAAATGGGGGCAGATAGAAGCTGACTCACAAAACGACATCTAAATCTGATGCAGACACTGGAGTCATACTTTGGGTTGTTTTTGTATGTTGCCAAAGGAGTGTAAATTTATTATTATTATTATGATTGCTACTATCATTATTTTGGTGACGTGGGGAGATGAAGAACAGGCCGGAAGGATTGAGTCGTGGGAAAATGGAACGTTTTTCACGGCTACACACGTGTCCATCTCTCCTGGATTAACTGAAGATCAAAGGAGGCCCTGCCGGAGATCTGCCGGTGGTATAAGGTGCACCGAGTCAACCTGATGTTGCTATAGGAACCAGATTCCTCCCCAGCACCATGGCAACAGACTCCAAAGTGTGTTAAGCGCACACGGTCTGCTCGCACTCCCAGTCATGAGCTTGGGAAGAGAGCAGCAGCAGAGGGGAGAGGGTAGGGGGAAGGCTGTCCACAGATATTTCCCTAAACCGATGAGCTGAACAGTCAAATAAACGAGGCTCACTCTGAGCGGAGACTGTCGCAAGGGTCGGGCACCTTCATTAGAATTATTCTGAGACACAGAGGACATCATCAAACTTCGGGGGCCCATCTGTGGTTCTGTACATTGTAAACCATCTGCTGTCATCATCGCAAGGTGTTTGGCTGCTGAAGGCTTCCAGCCAGGGTCAAGTCAAACAACAAACGATAAACAACCAACCAACCAACCAACTAAAACAAAACCCCCAAAGGCAAATTATGGGTCATTTGGAAGCCAAAGACCAATCTTCTATTTCCTTCGTGAATTTTTAAGTGACAATGGACTTCCCTGACACCTAGGAGCAACCAAAAGAGGATAGAAGAAAATTGTAGCACCTGGTCCCCGTGGAGATTTTTAGTTGATCAGCATCCATTTGTTTACCCTGGCCACAGGCTGTCCTATCATCAGGGTAGGAACGGGATCTGGCAAGAACATACCTCCAAACAATCTGTCATTTAATTCCACAAGTTTCGACAAGGTTGCCCAAGAGCCTGAGATAAGAAAGTCAGTTATTCCTTAGCACGTGAATCCCTTGTGCCACATAATGTTGCTGGGCTTTCTACACCATCAGGCTACAGGCTTAAGAAAATCTCATTTGCTGCTACTGACCTAAAGCAGTGGTTCTCAAAGTGTGAGCCTTGGAGCCACAATCAAGGCAGCGGCATCACCTGGGAGCTTCTTAGAAAGGCAAATCCTCGGACTCCTACCCCAGACCTACAGAATCAGAAACTTTGGGAGTAGGGGCCAGCAACCTTTTAACAACCTCAGTCAGGTGCTTCCGTGGCAAAGTAAAGGCTGAAAACCACTGGCCTATGGAATGTGTTCAAGCCTTGAGGCGTTATCCCTGCCCACCTGAGCCTCCAGGCAGGCACTGATGGAATTACAGAATCTTCCAGCTAGAAGGGTCTTTCCATGCCTTCCAGCCCAATTTCTGCCCAATTTCTGCCTCTCTCGCATCCTCACTCCTTAAGGATGTTTTTTGTCCACGATTTTGCAAGATGAACCCTTAGCCACAGCTTACCTGTTTCTTAAAGCTGCCTCCCTTTCATTACCCAAGAGTTAGTTCTGCTTCCTGAAGCCACTCAACGTTAGTCCAATTTTTCATTCTCGTCTTAGCCTTTCATGTATTTGCAATCAGCAATTCCACTGCCCCCAAATATCTCCTCTCCAGGTAAAACATCCCTAGATCCCTCTACACGTCCTTATGTAACAAGGTTTCCAGATGGTTCCTCTGGGCTCCCTCACTGGATGTGACCAACATGAGATGAAGACTCTCCTTGGTCTTCATGTTACAGATGCACTGACCTGTCCAGAAAACAGGGGGCTGCCACCTCCCCCACCTGGCCACTGCAGACTGTCACCAAGGCTATCTAGGTCTGCTTTGGTTACGATCACAATACCAAGCCCGGGGTGATGAAAATCCTCCTGTTTTTTTCATAAATGTAATAGTTAAGTCAGCCTGCTTTCATTTCTATTTTTTTCTGAGCCTCAGCTCATAACTTTACATTTCTAATAATAAATTTAATCTCATTAGTTTTGGTCCAGAATTTTTATTCCTATACGATTGAATTTATTTTTATACTGTACAGAAAATGCGACATTATGCATATTTATTTTCCCTTTAAACTTTGTTCAAATTCATGTGCTGCCCATATGTTTTATATCCTATTACCGTAAAATGAACATTTCAACTTGTCAACTTCAAAAACATAATTTTTATTAGCTCATCATGTGAATTATAACACGATTTATTTAAACATTCCCCTTTGACGTTAAGTTCTTCCCAGCTTCTTTCTGTTGTTATACATAATGCTGCAATAAACGCAACTGTACATAAATATAAATCTTTGTCTAATTATTTTCTGAGCCTAGATTCCTGGAAGAAAAATTACTGGTAAAAAGGTATGAACATTTTAAAGACCTTGAAACATGTTGCTAAACTGTTTCCAGAAAGCTTATAATTTTTTCCTATTTCTACCACGATAGAGAGCCCATTTTGTCATGACTCTTGCTAAAGTATTATAAATGTTGTTTTTTTTAAACTCGTCAATTTAAGAAGTGAGTAATGGCATTGTGTTTTAATTTATGTTTCTATTTTACTAGTGAGGCTGATTTTTAAAATATATATATGTAGGCTGGGAACAGTGGCTAATGCCTGTAATCCCAGTGCTTTGGGAGGTCGAGGCAGCCAGGAGTTCAATACCAGCTTCAGCAACATAGTGAGATGCTGCCTCGACAAATTTTTTTTTTTAAACTAGCTGGGTGAGGTAGCACATGCCTGTAGTCCCAGCCGCTCAGGAGACCAAGACAGGAGAATTACTGGAGTCTGTAAGCTTGAGGCTGCAGCGAGCTATGATTTCGACACCGCACTCCAGTCTGGGCAACAGAGCGAGACTCTATCTCTAAAACAATAAAAAACAAAAATAAAAAAAAAAGTATGTATTGACTAATAAGTAGTTTACATTTTGTGGCTAAATCTGTTCCTGTCCTTCGCCAACTTTTCTAATGGGGGTGTAAATGTTTCTTGTATTGATTTCGACACTCTCCTTATACAGAAGCAATACTGACCCTGTGTCTATCATTTTTTAAAATAAATATTTTCCCAGTTTGTGCTTGCCTCCTAAAACTTTCAGTAATTTTTCTGTGTATAAAAGTTTTCTATTTTTATGAATTGAATCTCAAGTCTTTTCGTTTGTGCCTTCTTCCATTAGTTTAATATTTTTAAAAGCCCTCTCTGTCTGGGTGTGGTGGCTCATGCTTGTAATCCCAGCAATTTTGGGAGGCTGAGGTGGGAGAATCACTTGAGTCCAGGAATTCAAAATGAGCCTGGGCCACATGGTGAGACTTTATCCCTATTTAAAATTAGAAAAATTTTTTTTAAGTATTTGTTTTTAAAAATAAAAAAATAGGCTGGGCTCGGTGGCTCAGCCTGTAATCCCAGCACTTTGGGAGGCTGAGGCGAGTGGACTGCCTGAGCCCGCGGGTTCAAGACCGGTCCGGGCAACTTGGCAAGACCTCGTCTTTACAATAAATCAAAAATGAGCTGGGCATGGTAACGCGTGCCTGTAGTTCCAGCTATTTGGAAGGCTGAGGTAGAAGGATCACCGGAGCCCAGCAGGTTGGCACTGAGGCAACAACAGTGAGTGTGCCACTGCACTCCAACCTGGGCGATAAGTGAGACTTCAACTCAAGAAAACAAAAACAAAAATAAATAAATAGTAAGAATAAAAAGCGCTCTCTAATTCTTAGAGAAGTTAAATACTCCCTGTCCCCCCAATTCTTATGGCCTACTATTTTACGTTTAACTCTTTAATCCATCTGTAATTTGTTTTCACTAAATATATAGGTGAGTATGTAAAGTTATTTTCTTTGCTAATGCTTAATAATCCAGCCCTGACTTTGTCTACCTTTGAACTTCACCGCTTCCTGAATCATACAGTAGGTTCTCGTGAGTCATATATGCATCCTCCCTCCTAATTTCATTTTTTGAGAAACACTTTAAAGTTCTTTTTACCACACATGAAGCGAAGATAATTTTAACTGGCTTTGTTGGGGAAAGCAGATGTTGTTTTTAGATTTTGTTTTGATACAGTATATGCTACATTGGAGAGGCATAAGAGAATGTACCACACGTCCTTGTGCCTTGAACGGGTCTGTTATTTTATGGCACTGGCCTTCCTCTTTTAAAATAGCGCCCCTGTCCAGCTATAGTGGCTCACGCCTATAATCCCAGCACTTTGGGAGGCCGAAGGGGAGAGGATTGCCTGAACCCATGGGTTCGAGACCAGCCTGGGCAACTTGGCAAGACCTCATCTCTACACTAAATCAAGAAGTTGGCCGGATGTGGTGGCATGTACCTGTAGTTCCAGCTACTTGGAAGGCTGAGGAGGAAGGATCACCTGAGCCCAGGAGGTCGAGGCTGCGGTGGCCATGACCGTGCCACTGCACTCCAGCCTGGGTGACAGAGTCAGATTCCGACTCAAAAATAAATAAGTAAAATAAAACAGCGCCACTGCACGCAAGGTTATTTGGACACACTGCTCCTCAAAAGTTGTACTTCCTGCCCTAGCAAATACCAGCCCTAGAATCTGTCTCCTAGTGGTTTTGTTTCACAGCTGTAACTGTGGATTCCCTTACCTGTGTCCTTCTGCTCAATTATAGTAACACAGTTTATTACCATGTTCTTCACAGGTCTTTCTTGATAAATTTTGTTTATTTTTCCAGATAAATTCTAGAATTATTTTTACAAGTACCCTCCCTCTTTCCAACCTGCTTTTTTTTTTTTTGAGACAGTGTCTTGCTCTGTCTGTCACCCAGGCTGGAGTACCGTGGCACTATCTTGGCTCACTGCAGCCTCCACTCCTTGGGTTCAAGTGATCCACCTGGCTCAGCCTCCCAAGCAGCAGGGACTACAGGTGTGCACCACCATGCCTGGCTTATTTTTTTCTCTTTTTTTAGCGATGGAGTCTTGCTGTGTAACCCAGGCTAATCGTGAACAAATTTGTTCAAGTTATAAATTAATTTGGAAAAATTTGCATCTTCATAATATTTAATATTTCCTATAGACATATGACATATTTTCACTTATTCAAACTATTCTTTCAGTTAAATTAATTTTGTCATATTATCCAAAGTATTTAAGACTACCTTCCCTAAACACATTTTTTAAAAAGTTTTTAAATTACTACAAATAGGAATTATTTTCAATTCTATTTTCTAAATGATCATGTTAAGCACATAAAAAGTCAGTAATTTTAAAAATATTTATGTCATAGCCAGCCATAATTCTGAGTCCTTTTATTATGTTGACAATTTTATCCTTTCCATTTCCTGCTTTGTTACAGCCTTTACACCTTTTATAATGCTAATTGTGTACATATCTTTCTGCTCTTGATTTTTTTTTGAGCCGGAGTCTTTCTTACTCTGTTGCCCAGGTTGGAGTGCTGTGGCACGCTCAGGGCCACCGCAGCCTCGACCTGCTGGGCTCAGGTGATCCTTTCGTCTCAGCCTTCCAAGTAGCTGGAACCACCATGCTAGCTAATTTTTTGATTTATTATAGAGATGAGGTCTCGCCCAGTTTCCCAAGCTGGTCTCAAACCCCTAGGCTCAGGCAATCCTCTTGCTTCTGCCTCCCAAACTGCTGGGATTACAGGCGTGAGCCACCACGTCTGATTTTTCTTGATTTTAAAGGCAGTGCTTCCAGGGATTCATCACTAAACATATGCTGCTGGTTTGAGAAAAATACTCTTCATCACATTAGATGTCACTCTATTTCTAGCATACTAAGAGTTTTATTTCAAATGAATATAGGATTTTATTGCTTGCTGTATTTCTTAGTTGATATACTGATGTATATTATATCAATAATATTCCCAATATCAAATAGTCCTTAAGTTCACTTAAGTCCTTAAGTACACATAATTAGGATATGTCTTACCTAATTATGACTCCACTGAATCCAATTTTATTTTGTTATTTTTCTTTTTTCATCTGTTTACATATGTAAAATTGTCTTAAACCTTTATTGGTGACATCTTTGTCAGAATAATACTAGTTTTAATAAATAAAATTTTAACATTAATCTTATTCTGTGTTTTGAAACAAATTATATAAAGTTGAAGTTTATATATTTTTCCAGAAAGTTGCAATTAAGATTTTCTAATTTCTTAGTATTCAACTATGAATAGCATTCGTTCTTTATCTTAAAATCTCTTTTACATATGTTATTATATTTCCTTACTAATTTATTTTCTTTTTCACTTTAAAACTTTCTAGAGGTCATCTAGTTTTGATTTCATAGTACCAGCCCCTTGATATATTTATCAAATCTATTATTATACGGTTCCTCAATTAATTTGTATTCTTAACTTTTCTGCATCACTTTTGTTTCAGTTAAATTTATTTCTTCATTCGTTCATTCAACTAATGATGAGTTTGTTGGGACATAACCCCATTTTTTTCCTAAATTTTTATTTTAAAGATGTGGGGTACAATTCAGGGTTAGGAATACAAATGTTTATTATGCAGGCACCCTTGTTGATGAGGGGTGCCCCCACCTCCCCTGGCAGTTCCCCACTAAGCCAAACCCTTTCTTATAGAATTATGATAATTGTTCAAGGTCCACTTATGAGTGAGAACATGTGGTACTCAGTTCTTTGTTTCTGTGATAGATCACTAAGCATTATAGACTCTAAGTCCATCCAAGTTGCTATGAAGTTCATATCATCCTATGTATTTAAGAATTCTTGTAAAGAATGTGGGTGGATTTTATTTATTTATTTAAATGATGTGGGGTGAATTTTATTTTTTAACCTAAATCTGTGAGTCTTAGACTTTTAATAATACGTGTATTTAACTGACTTAGATGTTTTTCCATAATTGCTATATTTGCCTTTACTTTTGCCATTTTGTTTAATGGTTCTGGATTTTTTGTGTGTTTATTTTCTCATGTCTTTGTTTCATAGATACTCTGTTTCATTTTGACCTCTTGATGTTTTGGAAAGTTGAAGTCCTGATTTTAATGTTTATATTGATTAAATACATACGCAACCCAAACTTCTGTAATTCATAAGGTTCAAAACAAAACTGTAACTCATGGTTCCCTTCCTTAAGACAAATAATTTCTAAATATGTGTCATACTTTCCTCCCACACTCAATATTTCCTTGCTATTATTAATTTAATCGTATGCTATGTAGGTAGTTTCTCACATAATTGTTTTTTTAAAATATATTTTAAATAATAAATTCTATTTTCGATTTTAACCACAGTTAACATGGTTACTTTTTTTTCTGAGTTGGAGTCTCACTCTGTCGCCCAGACTGGAGTGCAGTGGCCACTCCCGGCCATCGCAGCCTCAACCTGCTGGGCTCCGGCGATCCTTCTGCCTCAGCCTTCCAAGTAGCCGGAATTACAGGCATGCGCTACCACGCCCGGCTGATTTTTTGATTTATTGTAGAGATGAGGTCTCACTGCCCAGGCGGGTCTCGAACCCGCGGGCTCAGGCAATCCACTCACCTCAGCCTCCCAAAGGCGCGGGATTACAGGCTGAGCCACCGAGCCTGGCTAACAAGGTTACTTTAAATAATATTATTAATAGGGTTGATACAACTTATAATTATGGGGCACTTCACCTACATTCTGTATTCAATCCTTATGGAAATCACACTTATTCAGTGAGGTTCAGAAAGGTTAAATGACTCTTGTGAGCCTCACAATTAGCAAGTGGCAGGGTGGGATCCACTTGCAGGTCTCAGAGCCTGTACTCTTAATTATTACACCCTAGCTCGATTTAATTGGCTTCAAGTTCACCATTGGCCCATTTTCTACTATCTTAGAGTCCCTGATTTTGATTCATCTCCGTCACCTGGAACATTAAAAATTAATTGACTTACTGTCTCTGGAGGAAGACATGAGTGCTTTATTTTCCGAGACCCTGCATATCTTAATATGTCTTTAAGGTATTTTTCTACCTGAATTACATCTTATTTAACTGTCCAGTCCTTCGAGGCTGTCAGTGGCTTGACATGTGAAATACAGGCCAGAAAGAAGCCTCTCAGTCCATCCATTCCCACTGGTAGGAATTCCAACTGCTCTTTGATGTATGTTTTCACTGCTCCTTAACTTACAATGTGTTTGTCAGTTTTAAACTTGTTGATATAGTTATGGTATTTTATTAAGAAGTTCTTAGGAAGCATATCAAACATGTCTGATCCCTTGTCATGTTAAGTAAAAAGCCAGTATAAATTTTGTAATTTTTCTTTTTTTTTTTTAAGTCAGGGTCTCTCGTGGCTCACCATAGCATTGGCCTCCTGGGCCCAAGCCATCCTCCTGCCCTGGCCTCCAGAGAGCGGAGGCTACGGTCACATGCCACCACATCCAGCTAATTTTTTTGATTTTTTGTAGAGATAAGGACTCGCTATGTTGCCTAGGCTCATCTCAAACTCCTGGGCTCAAGCGATCCTTCTACCTCAGCCTCTCAAAGTGCTAGGATTACTCAGGTGTGAGCCACACCTAAGTAAATGTTTTGTAAATATTTTTTCTAGGCATGGCGTGAGTCATCTCTCCCAACTTTGTTTCTATGACAAATTTGATCAATATTCTTTTTGCGATTTCATGAAGGTCAGTGGTAGACGTGCTGACTAGGCCTTAGCCCCACGGCATTGAACTGCAGACTTCTCCAAATCGGCATCAATCTGTGAATCTTCATTCTTTGGCCAGTGTTGGCCAATCAATTACTCACCTATTTCTCCATATTTGCGCAAAGAAATCATGATAGATGTTCCTAAATGCTTTACTGTCTTTAGTATTCTTTTGATCTCAGCCAGCCTAGTAACCCTACAACAAAAGGCAATCTGGCTATTTTGGCTTGTTCCTAAAATTATTGATTTCTTTCTAAAGCACACACATGTTATCTTTTAAGGGATATATTTTAACACCAAGCTTACTCCTCTAGAGCCACTGGATTGTAGAAAATCACACCAAAACCTTTCCCTTCTCTGGCTCCTATGCATGTTCCATCATTTCTCTGAGGTAACTGTCAGAAACTCTAAGAAACATCAGGAAGGTCTTCCACTCTGGTCAAGACAGGCTGGAACTGTTTAGGGCAGGTAGCTACTGCACATGTGTTTGCTCAATTTCTCTGTAACTGTATTTGTTGTGCTGTTCCCGGCCTACAGGCCAACCTCTCAGACATGGGCCCATGGCTTCCTCATTCTCCTTCTTGCCTTACAATCACTGCAGAGTCTCACATGGTGTCCTGAGCATCCTCTCCAAGCTGCTGCCTGTTCTCCTCTTCATGAACCATCTTCCTTTCAGAGATTCTCATGCAATCCCAAGACCCCTCTCCTTCTCTGCTTCTTAAAATCTCCTTGGCTGTTATCTGTGGGCTGCATTGGGTATAGCAGTCAGAACCCCTAAAGATGACTGTCCTCTCCTCTAAGAATTCCTCATCCCAACGAATCTTCCTCTTTTTCAGAACTCAGTCCTGCATGGCCATCACTATTGCTACTCCCCTTTCTTTAGGGGGAGCTGTGACTCCCAGTAATCCGTGGCAAGAGTATATTTAGAAGTTCTGCTTTTAGCTGAGTGAGACTTCTAGCAGAAGACGAGACTATCTGCCTCTGCACCTATCTCATGAACTCTATTAAGAAATCATTATTCCCATCTTTGTCTACACAGGGTGTGGTACAATTCCATGACATAAGTAAATTCCTCTCTCTTTATCCTTACTAAGTCTGCACTGGGCTGCCACACTCAGGTTTATGGGCTTATATAACAACAAAGACCCTCATCATCCTATGGTCTCCTTACCAGCCTCTTCCACAGGAGCTGCACCTTTTTTTTTTTTTTTTTT
>NW_007246540.1:418427-457974 GCF_000164805.1 Carlito syrichta
CTGCTGGGCTCCGGCGATCCTTCCGCCTCAGCCTTCCAAGTAGCCGGAATTATAGGCCTGTGCTACCACACCCAGCTAATTTTTTATTTTTATTGCAGAGATGAGGTCTCACCTAGTTGCCCGGGCGGGTCTCGAACTCGCTGGCTCAGGCAATCCACTCGCCTCGGCCTCCCAAAGTGCTGGGATGACAGGCTGAGTCACTGAGCCCGGCCTGAGCTGCACCTTTCAAACAAGCTGTGTTCCTTTATTGCCACTACCTGATCTTGAGTTGCATATCAACTCTTAGAGATGCCTGTAAAAATGACATATTTCCTCTTGAGTTAACATCTCTAATGTATTTCCTTTTCCGTATATGCATTCACCTAGAGACTTCAAAATCACACCAATTATGGAAGAAAAAGAACGAAAAGGGAGGTGTTGGCATTCACTCTGACCTCACCTCTCACTTTGGGTCTGAAGATACAGTGGGTCTCGGGGTCGGACTGGGCTGGGGCAGCCAACTGATGAGTTAGGGCTATTTTTAAAGGAGGACAAGGATTCATCTGCACTCTCAGCTAAGCCTGCACTCAAAGCTCTGGGTCCTGATCTTGGTCAGGCACTAGGGTCAGCACTGACCTCCTGGTTTGGCTTCCAGGCCCGCCAGTAAGCTTGGACCACATCTGCAGCTCTTGCTGGAGGAGGCCGACTACTGTTTGGACATCCCCTACCTTTCCCTTCCAAACTGGTAGTTCACAAGAGAGGCAGAGACCTTCTTGACTCCAACCCCTAAACCTTTGCACAAAAGATTCTTCACACCAAAACACGCAAGGAAATTAACCCTCTTAAGGCTAGAAGAGACCTTCCAGGTTATCTTCCTTAAGCTCCCAATATGCATGGTGGCTACTCTAACACAGAGATTCCCCTCCAGAGGAAAGAAATAAAAGCATTCTGGAAACAGGAAGATGAGGAAGGTGGAGAGAGGTGAGGGTTGGACCTCCACTCAGAACCCCAGCCGACTGTGGAAGAATCGACCAAGAAGGGAAGAAAAGGAGGAGTTTACAGAGACAGAGATCCACCTCTTCTCTGACAGAGCTGGTTCTGTTCAGGTGGGTTAGCAAATTATTTGGAATGGACTACAGAATTCACTGAGCCAGATCAAAAGGACATGGGATCGATAAAAGCAGGAATCTAGAAATGGTACAGAGAAAGAAATAATGCTCATTCTAGTGACTTCCAAGACCTTCCTCAGTCTATTATCAGATTAGACAAGGTGGAGTTCTAGGGAAAACCAGGCTGCCCATCAGAAAGCTGTCCAAGATCCTCACAGGTAACTCCCCAGGGGCAGACACAGCTGTGAGTCAGCCAAAGAGAGGGCACCACCCAGGGGCGAGAGGATTCAGGGATGGCGCCTGGGGTGAGGGCTAGGAGGTAACTATGTAGGCCTCAGGAGTTCACTCATGATGGAAGCAGACAGTTCACCCCTGTTTCTTGACACCTCCTCAGGCCCGGGCCATTATCGCATATGACTAACAGCCGGGTACAGCCCCTGGGAGCATTTTGACAAGGGGACTTCGTTCAGGCAGAGGTTTCCTCAGGGTGAGAAACCATCTCTTTTCATCTGGTTCACACCTGGGGACGAGGCAGGCTCCCCTGTGTCTGCCTGGCACGGCTGCCCTGCAGGGCCCAGAGTCTGGGCCAGGTGACGTGTGTGCCTCTGGGCCAAGTCGTCCCTCCGCCTGTTCCCTCCATCTCTTTCTGCCTCATTACACTGTCTGCAGCCACCGGAGAGACAGGAGGACCATAGGCCTGACTTGAGCTCTCGTAGAAAAAAAATTCTTTACTTGTAAAACCGTTTTCTCTAAAACAATGCCAAGTAGCCACTGTATATCCCACATTAAAAAAAAATAATAATTCGAGGCCAGCCTGGGCAACTTGGCGGGACCTCGTCTCTACAATAAATAAATAAATAAAAATTATCCGGGTGTGGTAGCATGCACCAGATTGCCAGAACCCAACAGATCAATGCTGGGGTGGCGGTGAGCGTGCCACCATACTCCAGCCTGGGCAACAGAGTGAGACTCCAACTTAAATAATAATAATAGTAATAATAATAATAATACCTGATCCTTTCAAGAAGATTACAGTCCAGCTGAGAGGACGGACACACACACACACACACACACACACACACACATACTAGTAGGAGAACAGGTTAAGCCCTGAACTGTGTGGTCTTGAAAATGTTGGCCGGGCTCGGTGGCTCAGCCTGTAATCCCAGCGCTTTGGGAGGCTGAGGTGAGTGGATTGCCTGAGCCCGTGGGTTCGAGACCCACCCGGGCAACTTGGCGACACCTCAGCTCTACAATAAATCAAAAATTAGCCGGATGTGGTAGCACGCGCTTGTAGTTGTAGCTACTTGGAAGGCTGAGGCGGAAGGATCACCGGAGCCCAGCAGATCAAGGTTGTGGTGGCCGGGAGCTTGCCACTGCACTCCAGTCTGGGTGACGGAGTAAGACTCCAACTCAAAAAAAAAAAAAAAAAAGGAAATGTCAAGGCATGGCTTGTATGGGTCCATGGGTGAGGAAGGACTTCAATGGGCCATTGACTGTAGGATTCTGAGGAGTAAAGGATGGAGGAGGTATCCTGAGCCACAGGCCTGAATGACAAATGTCCAAGAAGCCTGTCTTTAAGTGGTATCCTTCAACTTCGACCCTGCACACATTATGGATTCTCAAACCTGCAGCACAGCACTGAGACACACACACGCTTTATGCTTGGGCCCCACGTTACAACGTGAGCTCCTCCGGGTCCAGCCTTCCAGCCCCTTGGGAGCAGGGCTACACTGAATTCATCTACACGTCCCCAGCAAAGGTGGCCATACGGACGTGGGCGTGCGCACACACACAAGCACTACTTTTATAGACTAGCTGTGTGCCAAGCGCTAAACAAGACATCTAATAAGTATGATATCTGACACCTATGAATAGCCTGTGAGGTAGAGATTAATATTCTTATTTACAAATGAGGAAATTGACACTCAAGAGGATAAGTTGATCAAGGTCATGGTTAATGAGAGGCAAAACAAATACTGTCTTTTGGATCTGCATTTGGTTGTGGACACTGAGACTGCCCAAATGGAAGACCAGCTGCGTTAATTGAAAAATTCCACATATGAGTGGACCTGTGTGGTTCAAACCCATATTGCTCGAGGATGGGGTGGGACCTGTGGTGAGGGGCTCTGAGGGTCTTCTTGGTGTTGGAAAACTCCATAGAGCTGCTACCTGAGACTTGAGTCGCTGCCCTGTGAAGTCCAGAACAAAACAAGAGAATGGGCATTTCTTCCAGCATCTTTGTGCTTAAGGGGAGACACAGGTTCTTCAGAGTCGTAGGGCAATTTTGATCCCCATAGGGTCCATTCCAAGTAAGCCAGCATGGAAGCTGGATGGAGCCACCAGGACAGGTGTGACCCAGGCCCTGGCACAGATCGCAGGCAATGAAATAACTTATGGGATGCTGCATGGGATAATTGTTGGGGGGGTGTTTTCTCTTGCTCCACATAACCTGCCCCTTGGTTCTCAATGGGTTAGGTATACATTTTCCCTGGGGAATTTGTTTCAAAAACAAAACCAGACTCCTGAGCCTCCCTACCAGAAATTCTAAACCAGGAGGTCTCGGTAGAGCCCAGGAGATGGCGTTTTTTTTTTTTTTAAGTTGGAGTCTTACTCTGTCGCCCACACTGGAGGGCAGTGGCCACTCCCGGCCACCGCAGCCTCGACCTGCTGGGCTCCGGCAATCCTTCCGCCTCAGCCTTCCAAGTAGCTGGAACTACAGGCGAGCGCTACTACGCCCTGCTAATTTTTTTTTTTTATTGTAGAGATGAGGTCTCGCCAAGTTGCCCAGGCGGGTCTCGAACCCGCGGGCTCAGGCAATTCACTCACCTCGGCCTCCCAAAGCGCGGGATTACAGGCTGAGCCACCAAGCCCGGCCAGGAGATGGCATTTTTTAACCTGTGCCCCAGGAGATGCTAATATTGCCATCCGCATACTATCTGAAGACAAGTGATTGGGAATGTCCATGCCAGGTGATCCACAGACACAGAGCTGTCACCCTTCTAGTGTTAAACTCATCTGGGAAGACTGCTTGGTGGAAGACCGCATGACCCAGCCTCCTTCGTTGTCTCTAACAGACCCTATAGTAAGTAGTCTCCCCACCGCCCACTTGCAGTGTCTTTTCCTCCCTGGTGACAATAGGAAACCAGCTCATCGCCAGGCGCCATGTCTTAACCCTTCACAAACTTGGAGCCTTTGACTAGGTCACCTGTCAGCCTCTCTTCTCCCGGTTAAATAAACCCCATTCCCCTCGTCTGTCATCTATGCTCTTATTTTCCAAGCCATCAATCACTTCCATGCTTTTCTCTAAATGCTCTCCAAGTTCTCTCTAGTCCTCCTGAGTTGTCTTTCTTCCCAAATCTTCCCTTGAACAGTTTGTGTCTTGTGAGATTAAAAAAAAAAAAAAAAAAAAATTCCTGTTCCAAAAGGATTCGAGGGCTATTTTGACAGGATTAATTTAAGAAACCTCCCTACAGCCTCGCAGCAATGCGGGAAAGAGGACACGTTGCATAAGAAAGCCTAAGGAAGGTAGTACAATAAACACTCTATTGTCTCCATGGCAACACACCCCAAAAGTTTTCAGGATGCTGGCTTGAGTGGTAAGGTGAGTTTACGGGATGAGGGTCCACCTGCTGGCCCACCAGAAAGCCAGGAAGGACGGCATAAGCTTTCCAGATGATCCAAGGTGTTAATCTCCAGGCGGGCTGGGAACCGCACTCTCCCTACTTCCCACCGACCTAGAAAGTGGCTCAGAGCAGGGTGGAATAGGAGCCAGAGTAGAGGGAAGGGGGAAGGAGATGGGGTGGGTCATTGGTAATCTCTGGTGACAACGTTTGTTCGTCTCAAGCAGAAAGTCACTTTGGAGAGGATTTTTCAGGAAGACAGAAGCCTTCTCAGGGGTATGATATGACAAATCAGCCAGGTGAGGGGGAGGAGATGGAAAAGAAGCCAGACAGAGACTACAACACAAGGAGAGACGGAGTTCAGTGGTTGCCGTAGACCTATTTTTAAGCTGGCAGAAGAGAGGGCAGCGGAAGAGACGGGAAATGGAGAAAGAATTTGCCTTCCGAGTCTCAGGGGCTCAGAAGAGCACTCGCAGCACCACCCGTGAGGAGAGTGACTATAGGCTTTGCTGGAAAGTTGGGAAAGTAGGCATCAGATTCTAAATATTTCCCGAGAGGTGATCTCACAGAACAACCACGTGGGTGTGCGTATGTTCTCTCACCCACAAACTGCCCACCGCTTTGCGATTAACCTGGTTAGCGCTGCTTCCAGAAAGCCTAGTGCACTTAGTAGCTCATAATTTAGCACTTCTCTTTTTTTTTTTTCCCTTCAGATCCTTTCTTATAGGCTATGTTTTGCCTTCCCGGCAAAATTGGCATTTATTGGTCGTAAATCCCTAGGATTACGGGCACTGAAGTTGGAGACCACAGTTAATTCCCAATACCGCTAAAGACGAGGTGTGTCCACGAGGAAGTCTGTAAATCTTAGCCTCCAACTCTTGGTCCAATAAATGGAAAGGATCGTAATGAGATTTAAAAGATAGGATGCCATTATATGCCAAGAAATAGAGGTTGCATATGAATGCCTATATCTCTTTCCGTACTGGATATGCTGAAGATGACAGAGAGGGAGAGAGAGAGAGAGAGAGAGAGAGAGAGAGAGAGAGAAAAGAAGAAGAAAATGAGGTGAGATATATATATAGAGAGAGACAGAAAGAGAGACAGACAGAGAGAAGAAGAGAGACAGAGAGACAGAGAGAGACAGAGAGAAGAAGAAGAAAACGAAAGAGGAGAAGGAGGAGGGAGGGAGAGAGAGAGAGAGAGACCACGTTTCTCTTAAGCCAGCCCAATATCAGATGGGACAGCTAAAGGACACCCCTCTGAAGAATGGCACCTCCTTCTTCCTCCATTGTGTGATAAAGTCAGGCGTGCCGGGAACCTTTTCCGAAACGGCGTGAACACGCTGGGTATGGACTCTTTAGATGTGACCATGACAAATTACCAGTGGGACCGCGCGGTACGTTTTGTTGTGATTCCTTTTTTTAGGGCAAACAAAACAAAAACCAAGCAGAGTAAAGCCTTTCTCCTCCCTCTGGTTCCATCCACCCTGGTCCAACAGCTAATCTTGTTTGTTAGCCTCTTTGGTTCACTAATTAGTCATTATGAACAGCTGGAGAGGGGATTACTCACCTGGAGAAGAGGGAATTGTGGGCTCAAGAGAACTGCCACTTAGGGAGAAAAGAAGAACCTCTTCCAGACACAAGATGAACCAAACACAACACGCTCCAAATTAGCCACATCTTGAAGAGGGCCGAGAAAAGAAAGAGAAGAAAACGCAGCTTCGTTGGCCTCCGTGTGGTCGACATGCCACCCCCTGGTTTCTGGGTAGTTCCACTCTCGCTATCTACTTTCACCAGGAAACAGAAACACCAGCTGCCTCGAAGCAAGGTAACCCTCTTGTAATTTTAGACCTGCTTGAAACCAGGGAGTGTTGTTGGGGAACTGCAGGTTATTCCGGATGGAACAGAAAATCTCATCTTGAAAAGAAGGAAAGCCCCAATTCTAATCTTGTCCAATTTTGGTTCTAGTCAGTGAGCAAAACATAAAAAGCCCAGAGATCACTGTATTTATCGCAAGGATAGCTTAAAAACACCCAGGCAAAGCGGCCTTCTGTTTTTAGGACCCTGTGAAATGGATGGAAGGATGGGCAGGTGCTGCATTTTTGAGAAGCAGAAGAAAAAGACGAAGCAGGGTTCCAGAATGGGCATGGCTCCGAGTGTGAAATCAGTCTGTAGCAAGTACTAGCTGTGGGACCCCGGGGAGGCCACGATGTCTCTGTGGAATGGGAACGCAGATGGAGGGGAAAGGAAGAAGCATGGCATCTGGAACACTTAGTATATTGGGGGCCAGAGGATGTCCAGTCTCTTGCCCTGGAACCAGGTAAGAATTTATGATTCCCATTCACAGATAGAGAAACACAACCCACGGGTCAGGGTCAGATTGTTCACTGGTGTCGAAGGGTGGGCCAAACACAGGTCACCTGTCTCTTTGTGCTGTGTCTTTCTGCCGTGCCAACCCACTCCCCCAAGTGGTGTGCCCCTAATGCACGACTGGCACGACAAGGCAGAGGGCAGAGCCTGGGCCCGCTGCCAGCCTTCCCTCTTTCCAGAGTATCCTGTTCAGACGGGAGCATCTTCTTTGGGTGCTCCCATGTGAGAGCGCTGAGGGTCTCGGCTCCACACCATACAGCCTCTCGGTATAGATTCTGGACAGTTCTGCCCTTTCCCAGCCTAACTCAAAGTCCACAGGGAGCATGGTGGTTCTCAGCCCCATCCTTTTTGGGGGGATGAGAAGGTGAGAGAACTACCCATGTCTCTGAGATGCACCATCAATAAGGAGCTAGGACTGTTCACGGCCATAGTTTGCAAGCCTCTGCAATTTTCACACTTGTCCCTAAACCCCTGGTCCAGGCCGCTGAGGCAGACCTTGCATACTTCCTGGTCGCGAAGGAAAGGAAGGACTTGGCCTACCGCACAGGGTAATTGGTACATTTGCCTAACGATCTGCGGGGCGGCCTAGGTTCAATTCAATTTGATTCAATTTAACTAAATGAATTCAATTCAGCCCCATTTATTGAGTGCCCAACTAAATGTGACGGCTCACCCTGGCTCCTGGGGGTGGGGGTAGGGAGAAGTGTGGACAAGATACAAGCAGCCAGTGTCCTGACCCTGGGAGTTCATAGGAAGACCCTGGACAGACACGGAGATGCGAAGATCTCTCTACTCAGCACTACTGACGTACGGGGCCGGACAGCTCTTTGTTGCAGGGGGTGTCCCTATGTACCCTAGGAAGTTCAGCAGCATACCCGGTCTCCACCCACCAGATGCCAGGAGCACCCCTTTTAGTTATGACAAACCAAATCTGTCTCCACACACTGCCAAATGTCTCCTGGGTAGCAAAACTGCCCCCGCCCCCGGTGAAAGCCACAGCTGTGATATGAGGTTTGGTATCTTCGGTTCCATAACAGAAGTGGCAACCAAGTGATAGGTGGGCAGAGAAGCAGTGATCAGGGCAGACTCATAGGCCAAGTGACATTTAGACCAGGTCTAAGAGAGTCAGTGGGGTTTTGAGAAAAATAACAGCAGCTGGAAATACCAGGACCCAGTGTCAAGGTATTGCTGTCGCCTGCAGGCTAAGGAGGGCGTTTGAAGATACTCAGCGTGGCACATGCCAACTGAAATAAACCCTGGGATCAGCCTTTAGTTGCTGAAATGTGGGAGGTGGAGGTCCTAGGAGGGGCATGGGCACCCGGGAACTTGGGGCAGCTGATACACGACTGGGCAGCCACACGTCCAAGGATGCCAGCCTGCTTCTCCTGCTCTGGAGGACAGATCCCAGAATTTAATGCATGCTGGTCTTAAACAAAGACTTAAAACAGTTCCGACCCAATAGTGTTGAAACACCCTTTCCTAAGCAAAAGTTGGTACTGATGGCATGCACAGAAGGTAAGTATGATAAGGATGGTGGGGTCAGGGGAACAGAGCTGGTTTGGCTGCTGCAGGTTTAATATTCAATCTTACACAACGTGACAGTTTCTGGATGTGTCTCCCACCCTACTCCACCCCTTCCAGGACTTGGCTTCTTTTCTCTCAGGCTCCCCTGCCTGCCTAGGTGCAAACCTGGGTTACATAGACATCCTCGCCAACAGACACTCAAGTTGGGGGAAACCTACCAGCCCTGAAATAATTATTTGGGCCAAGCCTGGAAAGTGGAGAGTAGCCAGGGAAATGAAGATGGAACCCGAGTGGAGGCCAGCCTTGCTGAGTCTGGAGAAAGCAGAAGCAGGTGTCGGGCACAGCTGACATGCAGGACGCTCCTGCCATGCTTAGACAAATCACGTTACCAGCCATCCTGCAGGTAGGAGCGCCCGGCTCCTAGGAGAAAGGAATGGACGCCATTTCTGGTCTCTCCTACCCCCGGAACCTGGCTAGGAGAACAGGCTTCTCGCAATCCCCAAGCACAGGGAGGGGAGCACATGTCTGGGAAGACATGTTTCCCTCTCTTGGGTCTCAAAGATGGGATGCAATTCAGTTGCTGGCTAGACTCTCAGTCTCAGAACAGCCCCCCTGCTCCTCCCTGCACGTCTCCACGGGCTGCAGCCACAAGCAGTCCCTCTGGTTTGCTTGCTCTTCTGAAGAAAACTGTGGCTTATCGCAACTCCAAGCAGGTGGCTGGAGAACGGCCGAGAAGAAACACAGAGCTGCATGCGTGGTCCGCTGCTCCCATTCCCTGCTTTGAGCGGGCTTCTGTGACAGGCTTGGGCAAGGGGAGAGGGACCATGAGAGGTGCTATGGTCCTAAGGGAAGGTGTGTGGAGAGAAGGGACCCAGCAGACCAGCTGTGTGGAGCCGATACGAAAGGTGGGGCCTCACTGGATTCTGAAAGAAGCTTCTGGAAAACAGATTCCATCCAGTCCTGCCGGGAAACCCCCCACGCCCTTGCCACCCTCGCCCGGCTTCTGGGCCCCTGCAGTGGTCATCTGGCAAGTGTCCATCTCCAGACGCCCTTCTTCTAACCCCTGTGAACACAGTGGATAGATCAGTCCTGCCAAATCATGATTAGCATTTGATGCTACCTTTCCAGCCGCACTCAGAAGGCTCCACTACCAAACAGCTCAAGGCTGAAGCACTGTATCCCGGCGTTTGGGACCAGAAGGGTAGCACCCGCTGCTCTGACCTGGCCTCCCTGCCACTCTCCACATACCTCTGCCTCAGCCAGGGCATTCCATCATAATCTCCTCAAGAGTCCTTGGCCATCTCTTTGTCTCCCACCTCCCCTTCAAATCCTGTCCACTTCCTCCAGGAAGCCCTCTAAACTCAAGTCCCACTGAGTGGCCCTTGTCGAATCCAAGGGCACAGCCATGGGACCCTTTGGGCTTTGACTTGACTGTCAAAGTCCTTCCCTCTCCCTCTCCTGCTGCAGGGGAGTCCCAGGGCTCCTGAGAGTCATACAAAGTGCTCTTCTTCCCAGGTGCTCCCAGGTCCTGGTACTGAGCGTGGCAGGGCCACATGTCAACAAAAGGCGGCAGTGTAGAAGCACTCCTGGCATGGGAACTGGGGAGGGGCACAGAAGCATAGCCAGGGAAACGTGGTCCACACCCCACCACAAGGCTCCATGGGCTTCGGAATTTCCTGAAACCAAGGGGTTCCACGCCCCTGCCTGAGCCAGGCTTTAAGAGATTTGTGGGGTGGGCGAGTACCCTGAACAGTCCACCACCTCTCCCTGTGGGGATCCCACCCACCCACCAAGACTTGACTAGGTGTCACCTTGGCTGTGACAACAGCCCTCAGCCACCTGCCCTGCCCCCATGGAGATTCCACAGGGACCTCCCCCCAGCACCCGCACACTGCCCTGTAGATAGTAAGTGCTCAATCAAGATTATTTCAAGGACAAGAGTCCTTAAAAGAAGAATCTGCTCTTTCTTCCACAACAGCAATCCATCCTTCCCTTTTGTGTATGCTTTGCAGGCTGACAATGCATTTGCCTTCCAGAGTCTTATTTAAGCTTCACCACCGTGCTGAGAAAAATCAACGTGAACATCATCATCCAATTTCACAGAGTGGCAACACTGAGGTTCAGAGAGGCCAACTGCCTTTCCAGGGCCCGTATCACGACAAGGAGGTGAGTCAGGGTGAGTCCTGAATTAGCTCTCTGTCTCAGACACTTAGCTGTCCACAGAATTGATTTCCCTCAACAAATAATTCGGTGCTCATTCGGCAGCCCTCAGGGACAACAAGCATCTCTCCTGCAAGATAAGAAATAGAGGCGATTGCTGGCAAAGGCAGGGATAATTGCCACGAGACAGAGTTCACCCGGCACATCTTGCGAAGGTCTTCAAACCCTAGCACGTTTTCCCAAATCTTCCTGCAACCCACACACATCAAATACAGGCAGATTATTTTGTATGATTGATGAAGACTTTTTTTTTCGCATAAAAATTTAATTACCGGGTTACTGCATTTCCAGAGGGCCTGTCAATTGAGGTCTCACCATATAGACCTTCTGACAACCTTAGACAGCCTAGGAGACTTCATTAACTGAGAGGGAACAGGGGAGAATAAAGCATTTTTCCAGGAGGGCTCTCCTGCCCAAGGCCCCAGTGCGGGTCTGGGACCTTAAGTGAGCGTCTAACCTGAGGATGGCACACACCGTCCATCTCCTCACCAAGCCGCTGAGTAAACTAGAAACACAGAAAGGGAATTTTGTGGCTCTGGGGACATGGGTGGTTGTGTTGCATGTGGGGTGAAAGCCAGACATTTCAGCCAACACGTTTCTGAGTCAAGCCACAGAAAAGAGGGCAGGTTACCCAGGCCTTGTGCACTGGACGGACAGAAACCCCAAGGAGGCCAGGATCCTGGTTTCATTCTCCACCCTTTCTGGAGCCTGAGGATGTCTCTTCCTTGCTCTGACCAGTTTTCTTGCCGGACGGTTTCTAGACCCAGGGTATGTGGGAGAGGTGATAGACGTGTATTTGAGGGTAGGGGTGAGGGAAGGGGTGTCCAGGGGGATGCAGGGCTGCAGATCCCACATGGAAGGACACATGCTCTCTGGACACCAAGCCCGGAAAGAACTGCTTGTGCTGTTTTCTGCCTGGCAGCATTGGAGACACCGAACCAGTCGAGGTGATCACGGCAGACACAGACCCGAAAAGGGGAAGAAAGGCATTAGAAGTCACAAGGCCTTATTAGCTGGGCGTGGTCGTGCGCCCCTGTAGTTCCGGCTACTTGGAAGGCTGAGGGGGAAGGATCGCTGAAGCCCAGCAGGTTGACGCTGGGGTGGCTGTGAGTGTGCCACTGCACTCCACTGCACTCCAGCCCGGACAACGGAGTGAGACTCCAACTCCAAAAAAAAAAAAAAAAGAAGTCACAAGGCCCTCCATGACCGGACTCTGCCTTGGCCTCATGGTCCCTCAGTCCTTGCATCAGACACCCCCAAAGAAAGGAGGGACAGAAGGGCAGGTACAGGCCCAGGGAGCAAGCTGCTTACACCCCTGCTGCTCATTTCTGATGGAGCAAATGAGGAAACCTGACCACCTCTTGGGTTAGAAGCAGCTGTAGGACCACTGGCTTGTTTACTCTGGGCCATGTCAGCAGGGGAAAGGGGGAGGGAGGTGGTTTTTCTTTAGCCAGTGGCCATCAGAGCCTGGGGTGGGTGCTGCCCTCTGAGCATGGGCAAAGCTGAATTGGAGCAGTGACCCAACCAGGGTGATTCCCAGGGGACATCTAGCAGAGCCTGGAGAATTTTTGGTTGCCACAGCTGGGGAACTGTTGGTGGGGGGCAGGGTGTGGCTACTGGCATCTAGTGGGTAGAGGTCAAGGATGCGGCCAGATGTCATACAATGCACAGGGCAGCCCCCACAACAGTCGATGACCCATCTGCAAATGCCATGGGGCCAAGGCTGAGAAACCTTCATTGGAGTATCTGAAATCACTCATTCAGCAGCTGCCTTCAGAAGGGCCCGAGGGAACAGACCAGAGGAGCCGGCAGATGGAGCCCCTGCGAGGCAGCCTTCTGCTTGCGTTTATGAACAAGAACTTTCTAGCAATTAGAGGGGCATCTGAAAATGCCTCTGTCCACCCTGCTCGATTCAACAGGTCCTGCCAAGAAGACTGTAAAGGGACTTCCACGCCAGGTGGAAGAGTGGAGGGGAGACATCCATGGTCTTTTCACCTTGGAAGACTCAGGCTATGGGGTCGGGAGAGGAAGGGCTGGTGGGGGGGGGGCGCCTGTCAAAGGGAACAGAGCTCACCAGTTGTTCAGCGGAGAAAGGGTTGGACAAAAAGGAGACTTAACAATTCAGGCTATAACAACAGTGCCTTCAGAGGGCCTCCATTACCCATGGGGGTGGGAGTTTCAGCTAGTCAACCTTTGGGTATTGGGGCCGTTCAGTTCCCTGACATAACTGGTCACCCAAGCCGGCATACTTCCTCTTCTGTTTGCCATCATTGTGATAACAGTCCCTGTGTTCCCTACGATCTTTCTCTCTCTACTACTTAAACTTGGTGATGAAGGGTACAGATTGCCAGGTTCGAATCCCAGTGCCGCCACTACTGATCTGGGTTTGGGCAAGTTGTATGACCTTTTGTGCCTCTACTTCCCCACCTGTACGGTCATCATACGTCCTACCTCACAAGGTGGCTCTGAAGTAAAGGATTCTGGCACATCGTGACCCCTCAGTCGGTGCTGATTGTTATGAATATTATCACCACGTGTCCCTGGGAACCTCTCTCAGCCTTGGGTCCTCATCCGATGGGAGTGTGGTGGGGTCTCTGGTCTCACGTTAATATGGAGAGAAGAGGCGGACAGATAGTGAGAAGGAATTCCTTATTAGCCCCAAAAGGGATGTTAAAAGGAAAAGGTTACCGTCTCACCAGAGTTTTCCAGACGAGCCACTGAGTCAACAAGCATGGTTCCTGAGATGAATGTCATAGCCAGAGACCCAAAAAGGAATTCTGGAGCCTTCTGTGAACACTGGGGTCACCCCTTTTTCCTGGCTCCATTTCTATCCCTGGTCTGCTCTGTAATCATCACCTCTACACACACCGATTCGTGGAAAATCACTCGTTTCCTCCACACGACGAGGTAAGTCACAAGTTTCCAAACCCCTAGTCAGACGGTGCTATTTCCCAAGTGCTTACTACATGTGCAGCCTGATTCAAAGGGTATACCGTGTGCCAGGCACTGGGCCAAGCACATCACGCTCATTCAACAGTCCTATCACCATTCTACGGATGAGGAAACAGAGGCTCAGAGAACAGAAGCAGCTCCAGACTCCACAGAGCCTTTATGAGCAGATCTAGATGGAAAGCCAGATCCGTGGGACGATTGCAGAGTTCTTCTCGCCCTCCACAGCGCCCTCCTCCTGTGTGCGAGCATCGCCTTTCAAGCCCACGGCATTGCCAAGTCTGGACTAAGACTGCAGGGAGAAGGCGGGCAGGGTGGAGACGTGAGGGATCTTCCCCAGTTTGCAAGCTGCCGTCCGACTCCAAATGCCCCTGGCTGGGCAGAATCAAGCATCTGCCTGTAAAACTCTACACAGATCCTTCCATTTTTCTCGTTAACTTTTTTTTTTTGAGTTGGGGTCTCACTCTGTTGTCCAAGCTGGAGTGCAGTGGCATGAATACGATAATCATGGCTCACCACAGCCTCAGCCTCCTGGGCTCAGCACCTCAGCACCCCAAGGAGCTGAGACTACAGGCACATGCCTGTAGGCTTGTTTTTTTGATTTTTTTGTAGAGATGAGGTTTTTTTCTCAGTTGCCCAGGGTGGTCTCGAACTCCTGGGATCAAGAAATTCTTCCACCTCGGCCTCCCAAAGTGTCAATACCTTTTTTTTTTTTTTGAATTGGAGTCTCACTCTGTCACCCAGACTGGAGTGCAGTGGCCGCTCCCGGCCACCACAGCCTCAACCTGCTGGGCTCCGGCAATCCTGCCTCAGCCTTCCAAGTAGCCAGAACTACAGGCGTGCGCTACCACGCCCAGCTGATTTTTTTCGCGGCCCAGGCGGGTCTCGAACCCGCGGGCTCAGGCAATCCACTCACCTCAGCCTCCTAAAGGCACGGGATGACAGGCTGAGCCACCGAGCCCGGCTTCAATACCTTCTAAAAACAACAATTCCAATTGAGACCATACTAGAGAATCTTTCTGATTCTTGATTGAAAGTTCATATATAGCTAAAACCCAGCCCAGACTCTGTATCCCAGAGCTGCTAGGGGGCCACTTCCTAAACCAAGTTCTATCTCACACTGGACTACAGAGCTTTATTCTGGTCACTTCTCAGCCCTGATGGCCTTTTCATTGTATTTGACCCTCGCAAGGTCTTTCCAATCCATGGGCACACGCTATTGGAGCAAAGCAGTCTGGTCTCCCCGGCGGCGGTGCCAAAGGGCGGTGTGACTTTGAGTAGGCCACCATCCTTCAATTCAATGTGGTCAGGAGACGGCCATTTTCTTTACCGTACTGGGCTGACTGAATGCAGAGTGTCACCCATGCAGCTCACGCCCATCTCTAAGAGGAATTTCATGATCGAGGCATTTAGGGACTGGATGTCCTTCGAAGGAGGTCTTTTCCTGGTGGGCTCTGAATGCTGACATCTCGGGGTCACTTCCGTCTATGCCCCCACCCCCTACCTGGGATGTCCAGGCAAGAGCAAGCTCTGAGGCCATTTTCCCAGTGCCACCCAGATCCTGAGAAGGGAACCTTTCCCAGGAGACGTTCCCAGCTCCTTCTCCAGGGCGCCCGACGCTCCGGGTCCCTGTGGGAGAAATCTCAAAGTGTGGCAGCAAGCAGACGGAAGCTTGAGTTTATATTGGGCGTGCCAAACATTCCCGGGACAACTTCTAAACATAACCAGGTCTTAATATAGTGCCTCTCCTTGTGCCGACGGCTTGAAATCCGCGCCTGAAGTCCTTGCCCACCAGCTCATGAGCCCGGTTCCCTTGGGGAGACTATTTGTAGCCCTAGACCAGGTGCTGAGACTCAGCGCGAAGACACCATAGATGCCAGCGGGAAAGGGGGTCCTTACATCTGCCAATCACCTCCACGATCGAATTGTCTGACTAAGTTCCCGAGGAGCCGCGTGACTCAGCCGTGGGCTGGAAACCGTTGGGAAGTCCCCCGCACGTTGCATCTGAAGGGTCTAGATCCCGATGGCCGGGACTCAGGGCTGCCTGGTCTGTCCCCAGCAGGGCTGAGGGTCCTCAGCCCTGCGCTCCTTTGGGTGAGCGGAAGACTTTGGGGGTCAGGCCCAGCCGGAGCTTCACCTGTGCAGCCCAGCTCCTCCCCGTGGGGGCCCGGGTTGGGGTGATCCTGCTGGCAGCTGGCCCTGCTCTCCCACTCTCCCTGCAGGCGGGCGCGGGGGGGGGTGCTCCTCGCTGCTGTTTCTAGGACAAGCTTCTCTCCAGGAGCCCTCACAGAGTTCCCTGCTGGCACTGGCTCTCTCAGGCTGCTTCCAGCAGAACAGCCGTGGGGCAGAATCCTCTCTCTCCGGACCCCTCCTCTGGGGGTCCTGGGGCTCTTCTACTGGAACCTGGGATGCGACCTGATAACCCCCACCGTGTGCACAAACCCCTAGAGCGGATGGGGGGGAGGAAGGGCAGGGCCTGGGTGTGAGACCTGATCCCAGGGACATCACCAGGCAGGTCTGGGCCCGTGTCCAAGCTTACGTGTGAATTGGACAAAGAGAGAATGGGCCTGGCCCCGGGGGTGGGGCTCAGAGGACGGGGTCCCAGAAGGCCAACCCTCCCAGAAATCCAAAGGCAGAGCTGTGAGATTGGCTCCCATGGCTCCCAGGCTTCCTTCCTTCAGGATTTTCGGATCCTAGGAGCAGCCTTCCTGCTGATTGGGTCGGAGGGCGCCTGGGAGACAGCCCTAGGAGTTTCAGGCCCAGAGGTATGATTATTTTATTTTTATTTTTTGAGTCGGGGTCTCACTCTGTTGCCCAGGCTGGAGTGCTGTGGCATGCTCACAGCTCACAGCTCACGGCAGCCTCAATCTCTCGGGCTCAGGCAATCCTCGCATCTCAGCCTCCTGAGTAGTTGGGACTACAGGTACACACCACCCCGCTCAGCTAATTAAAAAAAAATTTTTTTTTGGTAGAAATGAGGTCTCTCTATGTTGCCCGACTTATCTTGAACTCCTGGGTTCAAGTGATCCTCCCACCTCAGCCTCCCAAAGTGCTGGGATTATAGGCGGGAGCCCTTGCACCCAGCTTGATCTCTGTGATTCTTTATTTTATTTTTATTTTTTGAGTTGGGGTTTCACTCTGTTGCCCAGGCTGGAGTGCTGTGGCATGCTCACAGCTCATGGCAGCCTCAATCTCTTGGGTTCAGGCAATCCTCCCGCCTCAGCCTCCTGAGTAGTTGGGACTACAGGTACACACCACCACATCCAGCTAATTTTTGAAATTCTTTTGTAGAAACGAGGTCTCTCTATGAACTCCTGGACTCAAGTGATCCTCCTGCCTCGGCCTCCCAAAGTGCTGGGATTACAGGTATGAACCCCTGCGCCCAGCTTGACCTCTGTGATCCTGAGTTGGCTGCACTCAAGACCTCTCTTGAAGCATTTTACAGAACCCACAGGTACACATGTAGAGCCTGACTTCCTTTCCCCATCCACCCCCAGGAAGATAAGCCTACCCAGCTGCCGGCTGGGATGAAATGAAACAATGGATGCCATGGATGTGCTCAGCACACGGCACCCCGAGGCTGCTGCCGTACAGATGAATTGAAAGTCTGGAGGTCAGGCAGCCATGGATGCTGGGACATCTCCAGGTATTCCAGAAAGGTGGAAAAGGCGAGAGTTTGTGGGAAGGGGGGATCATTCATTCAGAGGCTAGCTGCACACATGGCAGGCTCACACAGCCCTGGAGATAGACAAGGAACAAGGCTCAGTCTCTGTCCTTGAGGGACACAGCGGGATGAGGAGTGACCAGACCGCAGATGGGCTAAAACAGGGGTATGATCGCCCACGACGAGGGGCGCCCCGCTCATGGGAAGGGGGTCAGCTGGGCCCCGAGTCCTGCAGGCACAGACAGAGGAAAGGGTCACAGAAGGGACTAGCATACTGAGAAGAGAGGAGATGGAGCAGATCACGAGACCCCCAACAGAGCCTACAAGGCGTGAAATGCTCACTACTTTGTGTATATGCCTCTATATGGCAGTGGCGAAGGAGATACAGAGTCAAGGTTTATTGTCGAAGTCACATTTGAATCCTGATTTCTCAAGGTTTAAGCCATCCTGTCACCCCTTTTAAGACCATCCTGTCACCCCTACTGAGCCCTGGTGACAACTGTGCCCTGGGCTATCCTAATGCAGGGTCAGCATGCCTTTCTGGGGCCCAAAATGGAAAAAACAGCAAGTTCATTGTCCCCAAAGCCCCAGACAGAGAGCACATTTCCTCTAGGACTTGGGAGACAAGGGCTTGTCCCAGACCTGGGGGAGAGGGTGGGTCCTGCCCACACACAGACATACACACAACCCAGAGACACACAAAGGCATTCACACAGAGATGCACATCCACAAAGACACACACATACAGAGACACACAGATACATACAAACACACAGAGACAGACACATACACAGAGGTACACACAGATACACACAGAAATGCACACATAGAGACACATACACAGGTACACAAACAGAAATGCACACAGATACACGTCGAGACACACAGAGCTGCACACACACACAGACACACACACATATGCAGACACACACACAGATACATACAGAGGAAATACATAATACACAGACACACACAGATCAGACACACAATACACAGAGACACACAAAGGCACAGAAACAGAAATACACAGGTATACACAGTACACAGACACAGGTATACACACAGAAACACACACACACTCACAGACACACACTACACAGAGACACACAGATACAGAGACACACCCATGCCAACCTTCCCCGCCCCCACCCATAGACAACCCAGCCATGCCTAAGGCCCTATGGGGTAACCAGGTCTTGGGAAGCTTTCTAGAGAGCCTGGGGCTTCCAGGTGGCTCTCGAGGCTTCCAGCTGTTCTGATGGAAGACAGAGGCAGGTGGTGCACCTTCAGCACTCTTAAATCTGCTCTGATTGCTACCATACGGCCTGAGATCCTTCACAGACCAAGCCTGGACTTCAGAGGCGATTAGTAGGGGTTTCACATAGTTGGGTAGGGCCCTGAAGGGGTGAGTAGGTTTCTACTTCCCTCCTTCCTGGTCCTGGCTCTTAGAACGTGGCCCAGGGAAGAATGGAAAACTCCATGAAGGTTCAGAGGCACAAACATCTCACCCTACTCCTTTTGGGGAACTCAGGGACAGATGCTCATGGTGGCACAATACGACCCAACCTGTTCAGTCAGCCACCTCCATGTCATCGTCTTGAAATGAACTATGACCAGTGGCCAGCCCAGAGCAACCTTCAGGGACCGTACCAGGCAGCTGGCATAAGGAGACACAAGTCACCTTGTAATTAAGAGCACAGCCTTTAAACTTGAGCACATGTTCCAATCCGAGCTTGCTACTTTCTAGCTGTGACTGCAGGGAAGTTACTTAACTATCCCGTGCCCCGGTTTCAACATCTGTGACATGGAGATAGTAACAGAATCTAACTCCGAGGGTTATTTATAAAGGTTACCGAGTTAATACACGAAATGAAGCATTTTTTTTTTGAATTGGAGTCTCACTCTGTCGCCCAGACTGGAGAGCAGTGGCACATTCCCGGCCACCGCAGCCTCAACCTGCTGAGCTCCGGTGATCCTTTCGCCTCAGCCTTCCAAAGAGCCGAAACTACAGGCACGCGCTACCACACCTGCCTAACTTTTGATTTATTGTAGAGACGAGGTTTCACCAAGTTACCCAGGCGGGTCTCGAACCTACGGGCTCAGGCCATCCACCCGCCTCAGCCTCCCAAAGTGCTGGAATGACAGGCTGAGCCACCAAGCCCGGCCACATTTGGTTTTTAACTAAGCACTTGCACCATTAAAATACTTTGGAACCAGTTGGTTAAGAGCCACTGCCCTATGCCTCGTCCCCAGGGTCTCTCCCACTCCCTTGGCCCCTTCCTCCAGGGTGGGCCCCAGGACATCTCCATGATGTGGCTGCAAGAAGTTAATGCCTGGCAGGCAGGCAGAGCTGCCCACGCCTGCGGTGATACCTGTGCTGTAGCACTGTCTGCTGTTTGAATGTCGCCTGTCCCTCTAGACTCTCATAAACTCCGCTTTATCCCGTACAAGCCTCAGCACTGGAAACAACCCCTGCCCCGATGCTACTCCCCACGGGCCTAAGCCAATAAACGAACTTCGGTGGTTCCTGCGATCCACTGAGAAGGTGGGCCGCTCAGCTTTCTCCTGGGTCCGATGGAGCATGCAGTTCCTCTCCAGATGACTCAAATCCAGAGACACGGGGCTCCTGGCCAGAGAACTTAACCTTGCGTGATGCCCAGCTTCGATTCTAGGCCAGAGATGTTTGGAAAAAGTTGGAATCAATGTCCATACTTCTGTGATGCCAGGAAAACCCCAGGGGCTAGTCTCTTGGGGTGACAGCAGAGGCTTAATCAAAGGAAGTATTTCTTAAAGAAACAGGAGTCAAATCTATCTCATTCTACCCCCACGCATCATCGCCACCCACCCCAACTCTGGTGGGTTATGACTGTCTGGAGGAGTAGCCAGGCAGGCAGAAAGTATGTATGACATTTAAGTCAAAAGACATGAACTTGAACTTCAACCCTGCAGTCTCAAACTTGACACTCAAGACACTTTTGAGGGAGGAGGTTTTGGGCCCTGCATCTTCATACGCATCTGGTAAGAGTAACACTTGAAAAAAAAGGTGAATATAAATATTTAAAAGGAGTTGTTTGATCTGTGGATTTGTAATGTGAACACACCTTAAAAAAGAAGAGAGGCCAGGTGCAGTGGCTCATGCCTGTAATCTCAACACTTTGGGAGGCTGAGGTAGGAGGATCGCTTTAACCCAGGAGTTCAAGACCAGCCAGGGCAACATAGTGAATCTTCATCTCTACAAAAAATTAAAAAATTAGCCAGGCCTGGTGGTGTGCACCTGGAGTCCCAGCGACTTGGGAGGCTGAGGCAGAAGGATTGCCTGAGCCTAGGAGTCAAGGCTTCCATGAGCCGTGATTGTCGTGATCATGCCAATGAATTCCAGCCTGGGCAGTAGAGTGAGACCCCAACTCGAAAAGGAAAAAAACGAAACAGAAGAAGAGAGAAGGAGAGAGACTCAGACAAGGACACTCCACCTGGTCCTACCTCCCAAGGGTACAGGAGAACCCAGAACGACCTCCACAAAGACGCTCACAAGCAGAGCACAGAATGCTCACACACCTGGGAGAGCAGGCCAGAAAGCAAGTCCTCTCTCAGCTACATCATTCCATTGAGCAGGCTGGCAATTTTCAACTTACCCCACAAACTTCCCTTACCTGGACCCATCGCAGGCAAATTCCCTAACAGCGGGTAGCAATCAGCTTTAAAAGCATGACTTGTGAGATCTCCAGAATACATTGTGGGGGGAAAAGATATCCTCGGTTTCAAGAAATTCCGGATGGCCTAGAAGATGTCTTTAGCAACCTAGTTCCATTTTCAAGGAAGGACTGCTCCTTAAATTTGCTGCCCAGGGAAGCACAGATTTTCAAACAATCACTGTCACATCAACTTGAGTGTGTGAGGAAGGTGGCAACCGTTTTCTCTATTTCTAGTACAGGAGCCAAACTGATCATTACATTAGTCGGGAGATGAAACATCACTATATTTCAAAACCAATTTATTTTTACAGTCAAAGTCAAGCGACCCTTGCTTGGTCAGTGCCTGTGTCTCAGAGCCTCAGGCTCTCTGTTTTTTTTTTTGAGTTGGAGTCTCACTCTGTCGCCCAGACTAGAGTACAGTGGCTGCTCCCAGCCACCGCAGCCTCGACCTGCTGGGCTCCGGCGATCCTTCCGCCTCAGCCTTCCCAGTAGCCGAAACTACAGGTGTGCGCTACCACATCCGGCTGATTTTTTGATTTATTGTAGAGATGAGGTCTCACTGCCCAGGTGGGTCTCGAACCCGAAGGCTCAGGCAATCCACTCACCTCAGCCTCCCAAAGACGTGGGATTACAGGCTAAGCCACCGAGCCCGGCTTTTTTTTTTCTTTTTTTTGAGTCACAGTCTCATTCTGCTGCTCAGACTGTAGTGCAGTGACATGATCACTGCTTACCATAGCCTTGACCTCCTTGGCTCAGGCAATCCTTCCACTTCAGCCTCTCGAGTAGCTGGGACTACAGGTGCGCACCACCATGCCAGGCTCTTTTTTTTTTTTTTTTTTTTGTAGAGACGAGGTCTCACCATGTTGCCTAGACTGGTCTTAAACTCCTGGGCTCAAGCAATCCTCCCTCCTCGGCCAACAAAGTGCTGGGATTACAGGCAAGAGTTACTGCACCCCGCCACCATTCTCTGTACTTTTTCATATGAATAGCTCCTTCTCCAGCTAGCTGCCAAACCACTTTCCTACTGCCCTGGAAAGGGTAGCACAGGATCCATCTTTTCCAGGAAACATTATCTAGTTATCACTATAGACTATGCAACTCACCAATTAGTTTTCCCAGCCCCCACTCTTACTGAGGGCACTGTTGCTATTACAGGTCAGAGATGTTTCCCCCACCCTCCCCACTACAGCCGTGCTATTGGGGCTGCATGTAAAATACAGGACACCCAGCTAGATTTGAATTTCAGATAGGTAACAAACAATTTTTTTTTTTTTTTTGAGCTGGAGTCTCACTCTGTCACCCAGACTGGATTGCAGTGGCACGCTCCTGGCCACTGCTACCACGCCCAGCTAATGTGTGTTTTTTTTTTTTTTTTTTGGATTTATTGTAAAAATGAGGTCTCACCAAGTTGCCCGGGTGGGTCTTGAACCCGTAGGCTCAGGCAATCCACTCACCTCGGCCTCCCAAAGTGCTGGGATTACAGGCTGAACAAATAATTTTTTTATAAGTATGTCCCAATTATCACCAAAAGAAATTATTTGTTGTTCATCAGAAATTCAAATCTAGCTGGGCGTCTTGTGTTTGGTTTTGTTCTGTCATTTCTCTGTTTTGTTGTTTGTGAAATCTGGCAACCCTATCTGCTATCCATCTTCTTTGCTTACACGTCAGAGAAGAAGAAAAAAGTCTGTGAATCGCCCAATAAAGGGAGGTCACAAAGCCCATGCACTAAATCGCAAATGCTGTCTCCAGTGAAGAGCCTCTAAACCCTTCACCCAGTCATTTCACACCCAATTTTAAGGAGCTTTGCAGCTAATTACCAGAACCAAAGTAGAAAGAAGGTCAGAAGTTGCTAAAGGGAAGAAGGATGTTGGCATCCAAAGAACCCTGACCTAGAACCAGAACACCCAGCCCTGAATCCCACTGCCTCCCTTCTAGCCATGTGGTCTTTGGCAGGTTTCTGGGCTCTCGAAAGCTTCCCTTTGTTTTGTTGTTGTTGTTTTTTCCTTTTAATCAACCAACGAACGGGGAGATGATCCTATCTGCCTTGCAGAATTGGTGTCAGGATTAAATGAAACAACGCCCATGAAAAGTGCCAAATAAATGTAAGATGCTTGTTATCTATCACCAGGGACACACTGACAGAATAAGAAATCAGCATCCGCATTTTCACCGCTGGGAAGGAGACACTGTAAAAATCAAACACAGGAGCTCACAAAGACAACACTCCGGACTGATTTAATGGAAGAGCAAAGAACCCTGCCTACCTTGATAAAACAGAGGCATCACATTATTCCACAGCAGCACTAATGTTCAAAATGATACTTTAGAGGTATCAAGAAAAGATTAAATTACGAGCAACGTGTTCTGTTCAAGAAAGCAGGAAGCGTTTCCTCCAGGTGACTATATAGCCCAGGAACTCCAGTATTTGACACAGCCCAGTCAAGAGCCCTGAGAGTCACTTTTTTGGACATGTATTGAGCACCTCAACGTGCTAGGCAGAGTCACATTCACAAGCTTAGAAAGAAACTCTCTATTCAGAGCAACCGGCTATCATCACACTGATAAATATTTGTAGATTGAGAGGAAGGGAACGAATGAATCCCTAAGATGAATGCACAAAGTTCTGGAAACACAAAAAGGTCTCAGGATGGACTTGTGGCCGGATTAACTCCCTTTATATTATAAGTGACAGCCCAGGGCAGGGAAAAGAAAAGGCGCCAGTTATGTGCATGAGATGGAAACTCACAGAGAACTCTGCGCTATGACTGCGGCCTCGTAGGGTGAGTTCATGGGTGGGGAAGATAGTCGGAATTACAACACAGCAATTACATCCACATGGTAACCTGTCAGAAGACACCGTGGGGTGGAACAAAGAGAAGACATTCCTAAAGATAATTTTTTTTTTTTTTTGAGTTGGAGTCTCACTCTGTCGCCCAGACTGGAGTACAGTGGCCGCTCCTGGCCACCACAGCCTCGACCTGCTAGGCTCTGGCGATCCTTCCGTCTCAGCCTTCCAAGTAGCTGGAACTACAGGCGCGCACTACCACGCCTGGCTCATTTTGATTTATTGTAGAGATGAGGTCTGGCCAAGTTGCCCAGGCGGGTCTCAAACCCGCGGGCTCAGGCAATCCACTCATCTCAGCCTCCCAAGGCGCGGGATTACAGGCTGAGCCACCGAGCCCGGCTGATAATTTTTAAGTGGTTAATATTTCATGAGTCATTCTACTTCTCGAATATTTGGAAACAATCTGTTTGGGTTTTTTTTTTTTTCTCTAACAAATGGCTGGGCCCTATCACGGTTTTAACCCATCAGGGTAGACAGAAAACAGCTTCAGCTGCAGGGGATTAAAACCTCCACTGCCACCCTCGCCCCCCACCCCTGCCTGTATCCCTATCTTCACCCGCACCCCTATCCCAGAAGTATCAGAGAAAGTTAAAAGCAGCTATGAGCTGAATGGGGATATTGAGGGCTGTGTAGATGGGCTGAAATCAGCCAATGTCACGCTGCAGTGAACAAGACGTCACAACCAGCACTAGGCTGATGGCTGAAATCCCTTCCCAGTCAAACTCCTTATCCACCCATCAGTAACCCCTGGATGTGTGTCCATCGTGCAGCCTCATCCTAGCTCCAAACTTAATTGAGGCCCACAAGTGTCAGAGGAGACAGACATAGTCTTGCCTTTAGGAAATTCGTTTTCTAAGCTGGAGGACACAAAGCCAAGAGGACAGCTACACACATCTGCGAAAGAAGCCCATGGACGTGGCACAGCCAAGGAGGGCTGGGCACAGGGCGGGCTCCACAGGAGTGCTGAGGCCTGCAGCTACCTGCGTAAAATGCAAAGCTGGCAAAAGCCTCTGAAATGTATGCTTCAAGAGGCGGGGCCTCACTGGTGCTGACTTGGAAACCTGGGGAAATCAGATCCAAAAAGATTCTTAGACATCAGATCATTCAATCCCTCATGTGAACAGATGCAGAAGGGAAAGGGCAAAGGAAAAACGCTGACCATGCGCCAACTTTTAACATGCTATCCAATCCTCATCATAATTCCAGGAGGGAGAGCACGTCATCATTTTGCAGGTCACTTGCCAGAGTCACACAGCTAGTACTTGGGGGAGGGACATAGACTGTCTAACCAATGCCCAAGCGCTGGCTTCCCCAAGCCACCTTAGCTGAGGACGGAAGGGGCTGGAAGTAACAAAATAATGAGTGGTATGTCCAGGCCTGGGCCCAGGGCTCTCAACTGGGTCTGGTGCCCTTGCCACCTCACTTCTATTTCCCAGGACATGGGCCTGAGGGTGCTTACAGCTGTATTTCATTAGGTCTCCAAAGCGGGTTGGGAAACAAAGGCTCCAAGGCATAAACCAAACCATGGAATATTTATTATGATCTCCCTTTTCAAGGAAACTTCAGCTATAAATCAAATCAATCCCATCTCACTACGCTTCCAGGAACGCTCCAAATTCCTCTGTTGCATGAGAATTTTGTCTGTCTCAACCATAGGTGGAAAGAAATAAGGGTGCACCTGGCTTGGGTTCAACCACGTTTTGTTAGAGCTTTTAGAAGTGGCTCTCGGGTTGTGTTTTAAAAGAGTGTTGCTTCAGGAAACATTTTCCCACACTATGTCCTGTTTATTTTTTCCCTTTTGGATTAATAATGATAATCCTCAGCCAGTTGGCGTGGGGTGAGGACCAGGAATTCTCATATTCTACTGCTGAGAACCTATTATAGCTTTAGATAAGCTTTAAATGCTTTGGCAAATTATAGCAAGAAGCAAAACTTTTCCCCTGCAAATATCACGATTAGATTTCACTATCAGGAAAAACAACCGCAAAAAGAGGTGTTTGTAGAATAAAATGATTTATCATCTGCATTACTGTGTGTAATAAAGGTAATATATGGAAGAATAGAAGTTTTCTTCACAGGGCTGTTGATGATAATGAAAACCATCTCAATGCTCTCCAAGCAGGGGACTGAAGCCAGAACTACAGGTGTGCGCTACCACACCTGGCCAATACGATGGTGCCTTCATATAATTCAACATTAGGTAAATATCAAAATGATACTGACAGATTCATATGTAATGTCACAGAAGAAGACTCATGGCAGGTAACTAAAGAAGAAATGCAGATGACATAGCAGTATGTATAGTAGGTTTTTCTTAAAGTAGGTATTTTAATATTTGCTGGTAAAGACTGGAAAGATACACGTAAAAGACAGTAGTGTCCCTGAGGTCTGAGATCTTGAATGATTTGTTTTGCTTTTTTAAAACATGTTTTTAAATGTTAAAATAATGATTGTGCCTTATAGCCATGCACTGTATCATGACGTTTCGGTCAATGACAGGTCACATATATGCCAGTGGTCCCAAAAGATTTTATTTCTATCACCTAGTGACATCTTGATGATGCTGACTCTGTGTAGGTCTGGGCTAATGTGTGTGTTTGCATCTTTTTTTTTTTTTTCAGTTGGACTCTCACTTTGTCACCCAGGTTGGAGTGCAGTGGCACGCTCATGGTCACCCCAGAGTCAAACTGCTAGGCTCAGGTGATCCTTCCACCTCAGCCTTCCAAGTAGTCAGAACTATAGGCACATGACACCACGCCCAGCTAATGTTTTTATTTACTGTAGAGATGAGATCTCGCCAAGTTGCCCAGGCAGGAGACTCCATCTTTTACAAAATAATAATAATGATAAAAATTCTGAATTTGTTTTTTGTTTTATTTTGTTATGTTTTGAGTTGGAGTCCTGCTCTGTTGCCCAGGCTGGAGGCAGTGGCATGTTCACGGTTACAAGGCCACCCCAGCGTCGACCTGCTGGACTCCGGTGATCCTTCCGTCTCAGTCTACCAAGTAGCCAGAACTACAGGTGCGTGCTACCACACCCAGCTGATATTTTTATTTACTGTAGAGATGGGGTCTCGCCAAGTTGCCCAGGCTGTTCTTGAACCTGTGGGCTTAGGCAATTCCTTCACCTCGGCCTCCCAAAGTGCTGGGATTACAGACTTGAGCCGCTGTGCCCAGCCTGCATCTTACTTTTTAATAAAAAAAGTTTAAAAAGTAAAAAAATAAGCTGGGCTCGGTGGCTCAGCCTGTAATCTCGTGCCTTGGGAGACTGAGGTGAAAGTGGATTGCCTGAGCCCATAGGTTCAAGACCCGCCTAGGCAACTTGGTGAGACCTCATCTCTACAATAAATCAAAAAAATTAGCCAGGTGTGGTGGCACATGCCTATAGTTCCAGCTACTTGGAAGGCTGAGGCGGAAGGATCGCCGGAGCCCAGCAGGTCGAGGCTGCGGTGGCCGGGAGCAGCCACGGCACTCCAGTATGGGCGACAGAGTGAAACTCCAACTCAAAAAAAAAAAAAAAGTAAAAAATAAATTTTTTAAATAGAAAAAAGCATATGGAATAAAGATAGAAAAAGAAAATATTTTAATACCTCTACAACGTGTTTATGTTTTAACCTGTGTTAATCACAAAAGACCCAAAAAGTTTTAAAAATTAAAAGTTTACAAAGTAAAAACATCACAGTAAACTAAGGTTCATTTATTACTAGAGAAAGAAAAGTATTGTTCATAAATTTAGTATAACATAAGTGTTCAGTGTTGCTCTCAGTCTGTACCATACAGCCTGGCGTGCAGTAAGTAGGCTGCACCATCTAGGTTTGTGTAAGTACACTCCAAGATGTTCATACAATGGCAAGATTGCCTAATGATGCTTTTCACAAAATGTAACCCTGTTGTTAAGTGATGCATAACTGTACTTGTGTAATTACAATTTTAAATTTATTCCTTAAATTAAAAACAAAAACTATCACTGACTTGAAAGGGAAGAAAGCATTTTTCCCTTAAAGCAATTTGTAACTCACAGGAAGACAATCAGGTGAGCCCATAAACCGGTTAAACCGGTTTAGAGTGATCATGCAACAGCTCACTTTGGAGGTGTGCTGGGAAAACAGGTGGATTAGGTAGAAAAAAAGGCACAAGCAAGGAGTTCCTTCATTTCCTTGGGTCTGGGACAAGCCCTTGACAGCCCTATTCCCTTTCCAAGGGCACTGTCCTTTGCCCTCCAAGGCTTCAGACACTTTTAGACTCCCTGGGCCATGGACACGCAGGTCCACCAGATGGCTATTTGCTGCAAAGTAGACCACTTCAAACTGCCTTCCCAACCCAGACCCTATCCCCTCAACCTTACCAAGTCTCTGGGGAGCGACAGAACAGAACCTGCCCAGAGGACAGCTGAGCCATCTGTGGTCCCTGTCACTGACTGCGGAGAGGGTGACCATGGCTCCAGCTGTACTCACTTGCATGGAGCTAGGGGGTTATTCTGGCATGCAGAATGAGTCGCACAGCCAGCACCTGTTGATGGCATGTGTCTTTGAACAAACCTCCCCCTTACTCTCTTGGCATCGAGTTCAGGCAGTCCCTTACCCACAAGGGGTCCATCCTGGGGCCCCTTCCTGCCCTGGACTCCATAGGGATCTGTTATGCCCACTCAGATGCCCGTTTCGTTCATTCACAGATTCTCTGACTTACTGATTCTGAAGGGGTTTGCTGTTCATCGACGAGCCCCTCACCAGACATTAAAGAGGCAACAAAAGGAAAAAAAAAACTGAGCCGGGCTCAGTGGCTCAGCCTGTAATCCCGTGCTTTGGGAGGCCGAGGTAAGTGAATTGCCTGAACCCGTGTGTTCAAGACCTGCCTGGGCAACTTGGCGAGACCTCATCTCTATAATAAATCAAAAAAATTAGCTAGGCATGGTAGTGCGCTCCCGTAGTTCCAGCTACTTGGAAGGCTGAGGCGGAAGGATGGCCGGAGCCCAGCAGGTGGAGGCTGCGGTGGCCGGGAGTGGCCACTGCACTCCAGTCTGGGCGATGAGTGAGACTCCAACTCAAAAAAAAAAAAAAAAAAAAGGAAAAAAAATTGCCCCTCTCCCACCCACCCACATAGCCAACATTGGGATCTAAAGTTGGCATGGTGTGTGCCGACCGAGTCCAGCCTGGCTGTAGAGAAGGCATGTGGATGGTAGTAGAGAGAAGGGTGGGATAGTGAAATAGGACAGAGTTGTGCAAACAGGGATCCCGGTGTTGGAATTTTGGACTTGCTCTTGGAAGAGTCATTCTAGGAGTGGAAACAGAGCAGGGGCCCACAATTAAGGAGATTACTGGGGGCCACACGGCCGATATCGTAGGGGGCTGGGACCAGAAGCGGAGACCAAGCCTGGGGTCAGAGAAGGGGATCTGGTCACCACAGCTTTCAGAGGAGGAGGCCAAGGACAAAGTTTCTGGTTCAGGAGTCAAAAGGCCCTGGAGTGTGTCATTCCGTTCCTCTGGGCAGCCCAGCTTTCATGGGTGAAGTGCACATGATAACCCTGTCCTTGCATCTCACAGGGCCACTGCATACAGCCCGTGAGGCTGGGTGCATTTAAAGTGCTTTGTTAAAATGTAGAGTGCTATACAAATGTTAGCTATTATTATTAAATGGCTGAGACAGTATTTTGTCAGCAGCTTAGTTCAGCTCAGTTGAACACGGTACTCCAAACATTTCGCCAAATACCAAACAGGACTCTGTTATTTAGGGAAGAGATTCGGGAGCTTTCATGGAACACTGGAAAATCTAAACAGCAGTTAAAAACATCTCAGCCTCCACGATAAGCATCTTCACTCTGGTGAGGCGGAGGAAGGGTGCTGTCCTTTTTTATGTTATCATGCTCCCTGGGACCTTCAGGCCCACACCCAGAGAGAGCCTACACTCTTGGGGTGCTCAGATCAAAAGGGGCTCAAGTTCGAAGGGGAGTGTTCACCTGTCCTAAAACAATGATCCTGCCTTGTCCGTGTGGAAGAAGGGCCTCTCAGATACTAGTGGAAGTGCTGAACTCCCTGACAACCTGGAATCCTAAAATCTTAGCCTTGGAAGGGCTCTTTTAGCCAGACTGTCTCTCTCTCTCTCTCTCTCTCTCTCTCTCTCTCTTTCTCTCTCTCTCTCTGCAGGCTACTTGAGATGGGTGTTGTTCCCCCTAGCACCTAGCAAAAGGCCTAGGATGTAGTGACTTTCCATATTTATTAGATGTTTGAATGGATGGATGTTTGGATGTTTGGATGGGTGGGTGGATGGATGGGTGGACACATGGATAGTGAATAAATAAATGAATTCCATAGTTTTTCTAATAATGATAATAGCAACCTGTTGCTTCCATCTTTCAAAGGAAGACAGCTTTTCTTCTAGTTTCTTCTTAAAAGTGTCCTTCCCTTGTCCAATACTATGCTCCATGCACTTCTGTGTCCCACCATTTCTGCCTGTGAGGAGGCTGTTCTCTTCATTCTAAAAGCTGATGCCACCCAGAAACCGCTTCCCCAGGATGCCTTAGAGGGCCCCTAAAGAGGAGGAAATGGCCAATGGCTCGTCCTGGGCGTGAGCTGAGAACTTTCAGGGACAAGAGAAAGAACTTCCCCAGACGGGCAACAAATTCCTACTTAAACATTTGTTTTCATTTGTGTTTTTCACTAAGCATAAAAGCTCCCCTTTAAGCCCTCATCTCCCGGTGAACAGACTATTCCTGCCCGTCTGAATCACATGTCTCTGGGCAGCCAGACCTTCTGACTCATGGATGGTTGAAATCTAAGATTCACAATACCAGAGAGCTGCTAAAAATAGGAATCATGTACCTGGGCCCTGAAATAGGACAGAGACAAACACAGCTCTTTAAAAACCTACTGCCCTCTCTGTAACAGAAGAATCCAGCGGGGGCTATAATTGTCCTTTTTAATGTGATCTTACATTTAATAAAGCTATCTCTATTCCTTTGGAAATCCACAAGGTAGATGGACAGATACAGTAGACAGAAAGGCAGACAGATGGGGGTGGAATCATTTTGTCTAACATACTCTGGTTGTTTTCATTAGAAAATTCCATGTCCTTAAATTAGTACAGGGGTATTTTCACAGCAGTGGTAGGGAAATGAAATGTCTCCATCCATGCTCTGCTGGTTTCTCCCCTGAGAGTCAATGTGGCTTAAAATAGTTAGGAAATTGTCACTGAGAAACAAAGAGGATGCTCAGGGGGTTTTTTTTGGTTTTTTTTTTTTTTGGAGTGGTTTTATATTTCCTTTCAAGCTTTTGAGGTCTTCCCATGTTAACATTTTATAGCTTTTTCCACTACTCGCAAACTATTTGTACTGGGACGGTCTTAGGATCAGTTTTGATTTTTTTTTTTTTTTCAGCCTTACATTTTTGGGGAAAAACATCTACACCACCATCAGGTATTCCTTTTGGCAAAAGTCGTGATGACTTATCGCATCCGGTGTCTCCACTGCAGAATTTACCAGGGGCTTGTCCGAGCTCACAGTAACCTGTAATGAGGTTGGGCCAACACCGTCACTCTCAGGCCACAGATGGGATTCAAGTGCTCGGAGAGGAAGTGCTCAGAGTGGGTGCTGGGACCCTGGCCCAGGGTTTCTGGTGGCTTGTCCTGCCCATGGAGAAGCTGGGAGTAGACACATTTAGAAGAAGAGACTTAGAACAGACCTGCTTTCCAGGGACAGGAGAGAGCCAAGACAAGGTCATCCTGCTCTGATAGGCTGCCACTCATGGAAAGATGACTGTCTTCTGTGCCTGTATATCTTTCTACATTTTAGGTTAGTTTTTAGCTTTTAGTTTTAATGTGTAGATGACCTAAAGAAATCGCCTCTGGAGACTGTCTTCAAGAGAAAGGAAGCGGTTCTTGACATCATAAATCACAGCTGTTTGTTTTCACGGATGTTTTCAATTCCCAACAACTTCCGGCAGGTGGGAGGCCGCAGGCTGGTGGGCAAAGACCACTGAGTTATGGGACATAAATCACTGGGCCACTTGCAAAACCCAGCCTGAATCTTCAGTAGTCAAAATGAGGCTGCCGGCTGAGTGAGGGTGATGACAGGGGGTCATATCACACTCTGGCCAGCTGGGACAGAGGAAAATGGTATTACATGTGGCTAAAATACTAGGAGTGCCAACCACACAGCACCATCATGATTGGGCTGGGACTCACTAGTGGCCACCACTAGCTTGGGGGCAAGGGAAGGAGTTTCTGAATTGAGTGCCTCAAACTTGGGGCATTGTATAGGTGTGTGGGGGGAACAGTTTGAAGAAAAAGCATAAGAGGATCTGGAAAGCAGTGTAAAATATTTGAATAAGGAATTATGGGCTTGTCTTTCTTGAATACACAAGGGAAACCCCAAAGCATAACATTTCCATTTCATTCAGGAAGGAAATAAAATTGTTAAAGAGTCTATGGTGGTAAGCTTTTGCTCTTTGTCATTTTATTCAATCCCTGCAATCATACCATGGGTTAGTTTATTATTATCTTTATTTTACAGCTGAGGAAACTCAGGTTCGATGGAGTTATAGAATTTGCTAGAAGTCATACAGCTAAGAAAAAGTTAAGCCAGCATTAAATTTTTTTAAAAATAGAAATGAGGTATTGCTACGTTGCCCAGGCTGATCTTGAACTCCTGGCCTCAAGCGATCCTTCCACCTATAATCCTGAGTCACTGGAATTATAGGCGTGAGCCACCACACCAGGCTAAAGTCAGTACTTGAACCAAGATTTGTCAGAAATCAAAGCCTACTTTTGCCTCACTACAGCACAGTTCCTCTCTAGAACATTTGCCCAGGCTGTTAGATGGAAGTTGAGCCATCCTAATGAACCAGCACCCCTGTCCTTTTGAGTCTAGAATGAGCGCTAGACTCAACCCATGGCAACCCTCTCCCTGGCTTTCAGCTCTCTTCAATGCCAGTAGAGTCATTAGCACGTGCTGATAAATGCCTGCTAAACTGCAGTCATACTGTGGCACCTTCATTTCTGGGTACCCCTCTGGATTAGGAATAATATGGGTGGTCAGTGGAGGCATCCAACCCCTTCTGCCTTGTGCAAATCTCTTTTTCACTAGGTGAGGGTAACTGGAAGGAGAAAAGTTTAAGACCATGGAGGGCTTACCTCTTGGAGGTCAATTCATCTTCCAGGCCAGGAAATAGCCTTGGAAATGGTCCAGCTCATCTCCTTCCCTGGCCTGAGACAATGTGGGATATTCTACTCTACCCAGTGCCACACTGTTTAAGAATACGGGCCTAGAAGTCATAACGCTGACCTAGTCACCAGTGGCAAGTAACATAATTTCTCTGAGCCTCCGTTTCCTTTCCCAAGGGGAGTCATTCCTACCTTGTCTCTCTCACGACGTTCTCGTGAGGACCTCCCGAGGCGACGTGTGCCACAGTACCTTCTAAAAGAGCTACACAAATGTGAGGCATGTCTTGTCAGGGCTCTCTGGGGAGAGAGTGAATGGTGTCTCTGTGTAATTTATTTCTGTGTTGACTCACTCTTGTTGTCAGAAGGGCTTCTGAATGCGAGCTTACATCTCTCCCGCAGTTGTGGCTTGTGGGGTGACAGAGAACAAGGGGTCAGAACCGTTCTAACAAGGCAGGACACATTGCTGCTCGGAAGCTCAGTGTATCACCTTCGGAAGTAGGACTGGACGACATGCTAAGGTTTCCTACGCTTAAGCAAGTTTTTACCTTCCCTTTAGGTTACTGTGGGATGAGAAGTCCAGGAGAAACAGAAGAAAGAAAAGGATGTATGGTACTTCATAATAAGCCTGAGGAGATCAAAGCAGAGAGGAGGGAGCAAACAAGCTGACTCGTCAGGGTAGGAACCTAAGAACCAGTGCCCCAAGCTCACCCACCACTGGCATGGCCATGCCGGGGAGGCCAAGCGGGGCTGGAATTAAGGGCACCCGTTCTGAAGCCCTCCACCCCCCAACCTCACTTGCAATTCCAGCCTCACCTCTTATTGCACGTTGGCCTTGGATCAATCATGCAGTCTCTCAATACTCAGTGTATCTTATGCAACGGGGATTACGTGAGGATCTGGTGTGGCCAGCACACAGCCCGACATGACCCGTGGGCGCACCACACTCCATGCGGTCACCGTGACATCAGCAACTCCTCCTCCTCCCCCACGAGTCTGCCCCCCTTCCTCAAGAGCTGGGATTGGAACGAGTCCAAGGGGCTGCTCATGGCAGCTGGGGGCAAGGACCGTCCCTACACTTGCGTCACACGGTCATGGAAACACTTCAAACTTCATTGCTACTTTATTTGTTGTTGTTGTTGTTTCCTGACTGCAGAATATTTGCTCATGATTTAAACATGTGATATTACTAAAAAAAAAAAAAAAAAAAAAGTTTTAAAAGTAGGGAGAAATGCTACAAAGAACATACTCTTCATGTTTTGGCTTATTTTCTTCCTGATTTTTAATGCATAGTTTGAATGTCATTGAGAAAATGTAAATATACATTTTCTTCTGGTATTTCACAGAACGTGAAACGATAAGCATCTTGGTATGCTGTTAAAAACTCTTCAGAGACATCATTTTCTGGACACATCCTATTCCACAGTGGGGCTATACCAGCCCCTGCTGCTAATTATTTAAGATAGCTCTGATTTCTTACTTTTGGAAGTAACACTGCAATAAGATACTTGTGCATATTTGTGTATTTTCTTCGAGAAGAAATGGGGCTGAAAGTTCTGAAAATTTTTAAGGTTCTCAATAAAAATTGCCAAGTTGCATTCCAGAAATGTCTGGCCAAGTCCTTCCTGTCGGCCGGGCTCAGGAGTCCTCCCATCCGGCTCCTCCCAGGGCTCATCCTTGTTCATTCAAGAGGCAAAATCTGGCACTTGTCTTTTTTCTTGTTAATTTTGAAATAATTTCCAACTTACAGAAAGGTTGCAAGAACAGGGGAAGACACTCCTACATACCTTTCACCCAGATTGCCCGATTGTTAATATTTTGTCATAGTCGCGTTTGTCATTTTTTGACAGAGATATATGTATATAACATACACATACATACAAAAATGAATATTCTTTTCTGAGTCATCTGAGACCATGTTCCGGACATAATGCTCTTTTATGCCTGAATATGTATTTCATACAAAGACATTCTCCCATAGTACGATTGACAAAATCTGAAATTTAACATTGATACAATACTGTATCTCATCTACAGACCTTAAATTTCATCCCATGTCCTTTATCCAAATCATGCATTAATTTAGTTGTCCTATCGCTTTAGTTCCCTTTAAGGAACAGCTCTCTCAGTCTTTCTTTGTCTTTCATGACCATGACATTTTCAAAAAGGACAAGCCAGGATATTCGTAGAATGTCCCTCAATTTGGGTTTGTCTAATATCGCCTCCTGAATAGATTAACGTTATGCATCTTGGGCAGGAAAACCACAGAAGCCGTGTTACATCCCTCTCAGGATATCATGTCAGGAGGCTCTGGCGGGGAGTGTCCCATTGCTGCGGAGGTTAACACGGACCACTTGATTGAAGTGGTATCTGGGTACTTCCACTGTAAGGCCTACTATGTAACTAGTAAGTCCTGTATGTAAACGTCCTGTGCCTCGCTGAAGTTTCACCCACTACCTTTAAGTGCACTGAAGATCCTTTGGAAGCAACAGCTTGGTGGCCAAGTAGTGGCTGTCTCACTTCCACAATTGTCAGTTGGTATGATATCCAAAGGAAAGATTTTTTCCATTCACCCTCATGTATTTACTCACTAGCTTACTTCTTATCAGAATAGACTCATGGATTCTTATTTAATCTGTTCATGCTATTGTGCGTTATGACGTTCTAATTGTCTCAGATTTGGGCAGCAGGAATCCCTTGGACCTGGCTTCTGTGTCCTTTGACACGTCCCGGTTCCTCTGTGAGCACGACTTTCCGGCACCAGATGTTGCAAGAAGTTCTCTTGTGCAAGCTTTGCCTTTGATTCCTTTTAGAAAAGAACATCTTTTGAAACCAAGATGTGGATACTAGATTTATTTATTACTCCAGGGGCGTCATTCCTTCCAAGTCCTTTCAGCAGCGACACAACTAGAAAATATGATATATGTATGTATATATCACATATATGCACAATTATAATCATATTAATATAGTGTTTCTTTTAAAATTAGAACTTTAAAAATTATTACGGAGGGGTGGGGAGGGTGTAAAAAAATTATTACTGAGATTGAACATTTTCCCAAAGTTATTAAGGTATCATATGAATCCTTTGCCCATGTAGCTATCGGTGTTTTTGTATTTCTTATTGCTTTAGATTATATATTTAAATACAGACATTAAGAAAAATAGTACATCCGTCCCAAGTGCTTTCTCAAACTTGTTGTTTGCTTTTTTGTCTCTGATGTAGAGATTTCTAATATTTTGCAGTTGGAATGATCCTCAATTCTTATAATTTCTTCCAGTCTTTTGAGCTGCTAAAGTCCTCCCCTGGCCAGAGATTTGATACTCACTTCTATTTTCTTCTTCTTTTTCCATTCATCTACTTATTCAACTTGGAATACACTGTGGCAAACTGTAGATGAGGATCCAAATTGCTTTGATATTTTTTCCAAGCAGCTAACCAATTGTCCTAGCACCATTTATTATATAAACCCTCCCTTCATCACTGATTTATCATTGTTGTTTTTAGAAATTGCTTTTCGTATCTCCATCTGCCCAAGTGGTTTTTATAAAGGTTGCAGGGTAAAACTGTTTTTCTCCCCTCATCTCCCATAATTTAGAACGCTGGAAAAACAGCGTCCTGTCTAAGTATTGACCTCTAGACGAAAGCCAGGTTGCCTGGATTCAAATCCAGGTTCACAGCTTTCCCACCTGTAAAATGGAGACAATAACAGTACCTACCTCTTAGGTTATTATCAAGATTCAAGGAGTCACTGAAAGTGCTTAAGACAGCACTCAGCACACGGAAGATCTCCATAAATGTTATTCCCTATTATTTTTTAGAATTGCGTTTTTTTTTAATGTTAACCACTTTATTTCTCAGATGGTAAACCGGGCTTAGAAACCTGAGGATGATTTTTCCAAGATCGCATATCCTAGCCCTCCCACCCCTCCCACCCTGGCACATCTTCCACAGAAAGGTGGGTCCTTTCTGGCATCTCCTGAGGGAAGATCCTATCACCTGTGTTCTCAACTTATGCAAATTCCACTAGGATAGGAGGAGAGGGAGGAAGTGTCAGAGGGAGGAAGAAGGTGGGTGACACAAAACAGGGCATGTGTGTCACCCACCTTTCTCTAGCTCATACACCCTCTGTGTAAGTGGGGAGATCCCCCAACCGGCTGTCCACCTAGTCCTCCTTAGTTCTGTCTCACACTAGTGGGTTTCTAGTGTTTAAAGATATGCATTTTCAAACAACGCAGCCCCTAAAAGTACACCGAGGAATATAATTTCATCTGGAGCACGAATCAACTGCCGATACCTTCATGGGAAGTGGCATGCCATTCCACAGCCTGGCACTTCCCTGGGGAATTTCATTCACTGCCAAGTCCCTGAGAAAGATATCACAGCCACCTAACCAGTGCTCACTTTTGTCTTCAGTCTTGCCCAGTTCCCATTCTGTTCTCCGATGTCAACTTCACAAAGTGCATATTGGACTACATCTTGTCCATGTTTGAAACTCTTTACCATGTCCCCATGACCACACAACCACACGGCATCCACAGCTGGTGAAGAAAAGTGTCTTCCTTTCACCGAAACAAGAAAGTCAGAAGTTACTATTTTTTCGGGATGGGGGTAGACTTGAAGAACCTACCATGGCAAGTCAGAATAGATTATTGGCATGTGCAGAATAGAACACACTTGCTGGATGAGAGGCACAAAGAAGTGGAGTGTATTCATGGGGACAGGCCCTGCCGCCTCCCTGCACTGACGGAGGCATACCTCATGGACAGGTGTGCTCATACTACAGGTGGGGGAGTCCTTCCTTAGGAGCAAGTGTCCAAACTTGGGCAAGTGTCCAAACTCACCAAGACAGAGCACCTCATTCCGGCTAACCTGCTAGACAGCTCCACGTGCTTGAACAATTATAATAAAGAGTAGAAACCATGAATGCGGTTATCCCACTAATCAAAACTGTTTCAAAGTCATGCACAAGACAAGGACATGATGTTAGCAAAGAGAATGGGTAGAGACTGAAATGCAGTTATTAGAACAATGGCGCCTATCAGGGATGGTGGTGTTTGTACACTTGGTAGGCAGCCAAAAGGATCAGGATGTTGCCAGACACAGACACTGCTGGCCAGGGGGCTGTCGTTAGTTTTCTGGCACAAAACCAGGAGGCACCCACAGCAAAGTTTGCGAGGGTCCATACGGTTGGCTGCTGCCAGACAAATCAATCTGAGAGGTAAAAATAGAACACGGGTGACAAGAGCTTAATTTCTCCTGATTCCTACCCAGATAAATTCCACTTGGTCCCGGATGAGATACTGCACGGCTCCTTAGTCATTCTGTGGAGGCCGCACAGAATGGCCTTGTCTACCCGCCCTGTCAAAGTGTGTGTAGTGGTTGGTCAATGGCACAATAAAGAAAATGCATTAGCAACAACCAAAAATGATTTTCTAATTGGAAATGACACAATAAAAGCCCCATCCAGACATCATTGTCTAATTGCACCAAGATGGCAAATAAATGGCCCAAGAACAAACCCAGTGGCGTTCATTGATTCGGTTCCCAGCGTCCGTACGACCTGTCAGGGAACATGCCCATCTATATTTTCCACACTGAAGCTGCTCGTGTTTGTCTGAAGAGTGATCATTCACTTATGTTCGCTTGTGGGGTTCCTAATACCTTTTCTCTGAGAGCACGGCCAAGAGCAGAGGTCTGACAATCAGGACCGCTCTTGGACCTTGGTCGGACAAATCCACCCATCTCCACCCTCAGTTCATGTCAACACTCATCTGGGTCAGAACTAAGCAACAACTCTGCCAAAATTAAAAGAAGGGATAATAACGCTAGAATCACTCACTATGATAACATCCTGGGAACTTATGATAAACCGAGGCATGAAGCCAGCCCCACTGGGCAGGAACTGTCCAACAGTGTGAGTTGAGTATCCCCAGGAGGCTCGTGATCTGGTGAAGTTCTCTCTGTAATACTGTGGCAGATATATTAGTTACCCTTGAGAATTCATTCTCACCTTCTTCTTGGTCTGCCAGGAAAGTGAATGTGATGACTGCCGTTCTAGCAGCCATCTTGGATCATGAGTAGGAGACGATAGACTGGTGATCTAGAAGCATTCTGGTCTCTACAAACTTTTTTACCTACTGAGTTTTACATAACAGAGAAGAAATAAACTTCCATTTTGTTATTCGCAAAAAAAGGAAGCCCAGACATACTCCTTAAGAGTAGGGACTTGGATTTTGAATGCCTATGCCTCTTGCTTTTCCTTTGCACTTCTTTGTCATAATGACCCCTGTGTTTATCTTCCTCTGCAGTTCTTACAAAGTGAAACACATGCCAGGTGTGTACAGTTAACTAGCAAATAATCAACTGATTGAGTTGTGATTGATTAGAATGCCTATCCTCTTTCTACTCAAAGAAGATGGG
>NW_007246540.1:458076-500348 GCF_000164805.1 Carlito syrichta
TAAGCCCCTGCTTACACGACGAAATTACCCTTGAGGTCAGAACTGCACGAGGTCAGCCTCATGTATGCCAGACACAGATGGAGTGTGGAGGTCATTTAGTCAAAAACTATCCTTTTACAGTGGACCACTGAATGCCAAGGCCACTGAACTAATTGTTGACAAAATCAGAACAAAATCCCAGGACTCCCGACGCCATCTGTGAACCCCATCTTCTTTGAGTAGAAAGAGGATAGGCATTCTAATCAATCACAACTCAATCAGTTGATTATTTGCTAGTTAACTGTACACACCTGGCATGTGTTTCACTTTGTAAGAACTGCAGAGGAAGATAAACACAGGGGTCATTATGACAAAGAAGTGCAAAGGAAAAGCAAGAGGCATAGGCATTCAAAATCCAAGTCCCTACTCTTAAGGAGTATGTCTGGGCTTCCTTTTTTTGCGAATAACAAAATGGAAGTTTATTTCTTCTCTGTTATGTAAAACTCAGTAGGTAAAAAAGTTTGTAGAGACCAGAATGCTTCTAGATCACCAGTCTATCGTCTCCTACTCATGATCCAAGATGGCTGCTAGAACGGCAGTCATCACATTCACTTTCCTGGCAGACCAAGAAGAAGGTGAGAATGAATTCTCAAGGGTAACTAATATATCTGCCACCGTATTACAGAGAGAACTTCACCAGATCACGAGCCTCCTGGAGCTTGGTCTTGCATATTTCTAGAAAGCTTCCTGAGGAGGTATCGATGCACATCCTGGTTAAGGACAATTAGACTAAGTTCTCTCAGGTACCTTCTAGCCACAAGCCCTTCTAAGTGACACGAAATGAGAAGAGATAGATGCAGTCTCACACTAAGCTTGGTTTCAGGCAGCAAATCCAGCAGGCCAATCAATGCAGCCAGGCCTTGAGAAGTGAGTAAAACACAGGCTCAAGGCCAAGAACAATGCCAAGAATCGCAGGCAGGTATTTACTAGGACACATGGCAGGAGGAAAAGACAGAGGTGGGGGTCATGCCTGATTACGTTTGTGCAAAATAGTTCCTGTAATCTAAGGATAGGGGCAGTCACACTCATGAGATGAAGAACCTGCTTTTTCCAGGAAAAAGAAACTGGGGTTTTCAAGAATCCCCATTTCAAGGGCCTCCCTGAAGGTGTGATATTTCTCGAAGTGTAGTCCGCAGGCATCTATATCAAAATTGCCAGAAGAGCTTGTTAAACTGCATACAAGGGGCAACCCCCCCCTCAAAATGGAATTATTTTTCTGGGAGGTCGGGCCCCCTGTAATACCAGCTTCCCCCCCCAGGTCAGCGTTCTAGGAACCCACGGGCATCCGTATACCAGCTAGCGTTGTTGTGAGAGGCTGCTTTCAGCTTCATGGAAATTTTTGTTGGAGATTCTTCCAATGCATCTGCCCATTTCATGATGGGTGGTTTATGAGTGCACCTGTCCACACTGTGTTGAGTGTTAAGCAGCTTTTGCCCAAAAAAAGGCATGACTCCTGTGCCCCACCCTCCCTATGCCCCATCTTAGCCGGTGGTACTTTTTTTGTTTCCCCAACGAAAAAAGTCCTCAAAGGGAAATGTTTCGCCAATGTGGAAAAGGTGAAACAAAAAGCAGCAGGAACACTAAAAACCATCAAAACGGACGAGTTCAAAAACTGTTTTGAGCAGCGGAAAAAGTGTCTCAGTCGGCGTCTTGCATCAAACAGAGAGTATCTGGAAGGTGACGGAAGTTTATACATGTTAAGAATAAGTATACAATTTTTAATAAATAAATTCCAGGTTTTGGGGGATCTCTCCTCATACTCGGGCTGGGCTCAGTGGCTCATGCCTGTAATCCCAGCACTTTGGTAGGCTGAGGTGAGAAGACTATTTGAGCCCAGGAGTTCGAGACCAACCTGGGCAACGTAGACTTCATCTCTACAAAACAGAAATAAGATTTTAAAAAATTAGCTGATATGTGGTGGTGCACACTTGTAGTCCCAGCTACACAGGAGGCTAAGGGGAAGGCTCTCCTGAGCCCAGAGGTCGAGTCTGTGGTGAGCCATGATCATGCCACTGGACTCCAGGCTGGGCCACAGAATGAGACCCCACTCAAAGAAGAAAAGAAAATGTATAATCCCAGTGCCTTAATTTATTTAATCCAAATGCTTGACTTGGCATTGGTTTTGGTTGTTTTTTTGGAGTTGGAGTCTCACTCTGTCACCCAGGGCTGAAGTGCAGTGGCCGCTCCCGGCCACCCCAGCCTCGACCCACTGAACCCCGGCGATCCTTCCACCTCAGCCTTCCAAGTAGCTGGAACTACAGGCGCACGCTACCACGCCCAGCTAGTTTTTGATTGATTGTAGAGACGAGGTCTGGCTGCCCAGGCGGGTCTCAAACCCGCGAGCTCAGGCAATCCACTCGCCTCGGCCTCCCAAAGTGCTGGGATGACAGGCTGAGCCACCGAGCCCGGCCTGCATTTGTTTTTTTAAAAATGTTTGAACAAGATTCTCAGGTGACGTTTAATGAACATGAGATCCACGCGCTCCCTCTGAAGGAAAGCCAGCTCGCGTACTCTATGGTCTTTGCTTCTTCACTCCCTACCCCTCCACCATTTTTACGCACTTTCTCTCTCCTTCCTCATTCTCCTCCCTTTTCTCTCTCCCTGCCTCAGCTGAGTCCTTCCCTCCAAAGCCCTTCTGGAAAAAAAAGGATGATGAACAATGTTCCTCCCGAGGTGTGGATGGGACCCGACTCCCACCTGCTGTCCCCGGAGTCTCAGCACACCCCCGCGTGCCTGTCACCTCCCCGCAGTCCACAGAGGGCTAAGGGGGTGTGAGCGGGGGTGGAGCATTCCTTGGGAAAAGCCAGTCACACGCAGTGGGGGCACAGACCGAAGGGGCCCTGTTTCAGTCCCCTTCTTTTCCCCTACCCTAGCAAAAACTTCCTGCCATTCCCAGAGCCAGCCTGGCACCCCTGAGTGAAAGGTCGAGGCCAGGGTCGGTCTGATGCATCAGTGGCGTTGGTGTCTGTTTCTTGACTTGAAGGCAAGCAGGAAAAACCAGCTCACCCTCCAAGTGGGGGGGGGGAAACTAACACTTACCGAGGGTCCCTCTGGGTGCCAAGTTCTGTGCCGTGAGCTTTATTAATTTCACTCATCTGTGTGCTAACAGTGGGACAGGGGGAGCTCAGAGAATATAATTCCTCTAAACTCACACAACTAGTAAGCAAGGGTCAGTATTTGATATCTGACTCCAGAGCTGGCATTCCTCCCAATAAACATATACCGCATGCCAATAAAGAAAAAAACATCGACTATTAGACATTCACTTATTAGGATGGACTCTGGGAGTCCTCCGTGAAACGTTGCCTACCCAAGGCGCCCCGTTCGTAAATGAATCTACGATGTGGTGACCAAGTGAATATTGTATCCGGCAGTTTCTTGGATAGTTTACCAACGTGAGAGCAGTTCAGAGGAAATGGGTCTTGAGACGAGAGGCTATGGGTGGTGGGGAAGAGGGTGCCCAGCTCAGGAGCGATTTGCAGTGAGAGGGGCCACCTCTGGACACCATGAAGGCACACACAGGAGGAAGGCTGGGAACTGGAGCGGGGCGGGACACTCTGCAACCAACCTGGGCTTACATTTGTGTGACTCCACCTCTTGGGTCAGTCATTTGACCTCCCGGGGCCTCAGTGCTCTGGTCTGTAAAGATGGAGATAATAAGCCGGGCTCGGTGGCTCGGCCTGTAATCCCGCGCTTTGGGAGGCTGGGTGAGTGGATTGCCTGAGCCTGCGGGTTCGAGACCCGCCTGGGCTACTTGACAAGACCTCATCTCTACAATAAATCAAAAAACTTAGCTGGGTGTGGTAGCGCGCGCCTGTAGTTCCAGCTACTTGGAAGGCTGAGGCGCAAGGATCGCCGGAGCCCGGCAGGTCGAGGCTGCGGTGGCCGGGAGCGGCCACTGCACTCTAGTCTGGGCGACAGAGTGAGACTCTAACTCAAAAAAAAAAAAAGAAGTCCAGCAAGAAGCCCATCGACTGGAAGGAGCTGTGATCCTCACCTGAGAGGTATTTTGAGAAGCTGTGGATAAAGTGTTTGTCCGTCATGAGGTTGAACTGAAAATCTCCCTGATAAACCTTAAGTAAGCTGGACTCGGTGGCTCAGCCTGTAATCCCGCATTTTGGGAGGCTGAGGTGGGTGGATTGCCTGAGCCCGCGGGTTCGAGACCCGCCTGGGCGACTTGGCGAGACCTCATCCCTACAAAAAATCAGCCGGGCGTGGTAGCACGCACCCGTAGTTCCAGCTCCTTGGAAGGCTGAGGCGGAAGGATCGCCGGAGCCCAGCAGGTCGAGGCTGCGGTGGCCGGGAGTGGCCACTGCCCTCCAGTCTGGGCGACCGAGTGAGACTCCAACTCAAAAAAAAAAGATGGAGATAATAACTCCCTCCGCACAGGGTGGCGGTGAAGAGTAAACGGCCCGTGTAGATGTATCCAGCACAATGCCCGGGGCACAGTTGGCACCCCACGGCACTTTCCTCCTGGGGGTTCATCGCACGGAGAGCAGGACAGACAGGCAGACCCAGCGCGGCTCTCGGGCCCAGCATGGCCCCTCCTCCCCACACCCTTCCGTGCAGGCCGCCTAGGAGGAGATTGATGGAGGTCTGTTTATTTCCTTTTCATATTTTTAATGACCTTTGGAGTCTACCAGCAAGCCTGCCCTATTTCCTGCTTCAGAGAGAACTGCAGAGCAGAGAAGCAGCTGAAACTCCAGGGTCCTGGCAACACGCCCTGGCCGGCAGGTGCAGCCAGGGGCGCCTGTTCCCAGGAGGGCATGGCCTGGGCGGCCCCGGCAGCAGGAGGGGACAGGGCTCCCGTGTGATCCTCACGCACGCACAGAAGGGTCTCGGGCAAAGATGGGGCCACTCCAACCTGTCATCGGGGTACATGCCAGCTGCCCCAGGCAGACATCCTGGAAGGGTGATGCTAGTCCCCTCTTGGTCCAGAGAAGTGACGATGTGAAAACTCCAAAAACCTCCCCAAAGCAAAAGGAATCAAGAAACGAACACTCATCGGGCCCCTCTCAGTGTCCGTTGTCCTGGGAGGCGTTTTTTTTTTAATATCTTACCCAAGGCCCAGAAGTCCTAGGGTATCTTTCCCGATCACCCGCCCTTCTGAGGGAAACTGAGGCGAGGATGAGTCACTCTTAAGCACCAGAGTTAGAACTTACATGTGTATTTTTAGACTTGAAGGGAAGGATTGACAATTCTCTGGACATTTGGGTTATATATAGAGCCAACTGGCTTGTTCTCAAATGGAAATGTCCAGTCTGACTACATAGCCCAGATCCGCTAGATAAATGGGCAGGGCTCCCATGCCTGGGGGCTGGGCTGGAAGGGCTCTGATTTCGTCTGCTGCAGGCCTTTCCGGCACCACCACGACCCCACCCATGTCCTCGTCCATCTAGGCCCTGCTAGGAGCCAGGGGGAGGTTCTGAGCTCAGATACAGACAGAGGTCCCCACCAGACCCCTCTGCTCCAGAGATGGGCCAAAGGGTGACCCCAGAAACCTACCCATATCTTCCTCACTGCATGGACACCCACAATGCCCTACATGACCAACCACCATCAGTCACTCTCGAGTTAAGGCACCAGCTCCCAAATCCCTGCTGACAATACCCTAGGAAAGGGAAGCGTGGGAGACAGAAAACAACCCATGGGGCAAGTCGGCTGTCACCGCACAAAGGGTGGAGGCAGTCTCAGGCCTGGTCGCTTGTGGGTTGCCAGGGGACAAGTCCAGGGCACAAGCTCAGGTATGGGTGCCGTAGGGGTGGGCAGGCATGGCGAGGGGATAGCTGCGCTGGGGCCGGCTGAGATTCAGTGCCCTCTAATTTGATGGCGGCATTCGCAGCCCTGCCCACGGCGCCCAAGCATGGCCCCTCAGATGCTGCCGTTCCTTCCCTGTTCCACAAAGAGCAGCCTGAACGTTGTCTCCCCTAGGTCCCTGCTGAGATAGAGCTGCAGGTAGGGTGCCCGGGCACATCTGGCCCTGAGGTGAGGTTCTCTCCTGGGAGCCCAGAGCATAACAACCTTGTTGCCAATTAAGGTGGCTCAAGTACTGTTTTCTTTTTAAAATTTTTTTTTTCTGGAATGTGAGTTTAAAGAGCGTCTTCTAAACATCAGACTGACTCAGAATTGTGAATTGCCAGATTGAGACGGAGGGAGCTGGGTCAGCTGAAAAAAAGCTGCAGCTATGAGTGTCTGGATGTCTCTCCTGCGTGTAGACAGGAGGAGAGAGGAGGGAAGGGAAAAGGGAGAAGACAGGAACAGCAGAGGACTTGAGTGTGGGCTCAGAGGACAGGTCGATAAACGGAGAGAATCAGGAGAGAGAGCAGGGTTGGGCTGCCGCCAGGGCAGGGTGGTGAGGACCTTCAGGACGGGCAGTCTCTGGAGGGACGGCACGGTGCTGCAGGCGATGGAGTGGCCACACCTAATGACTCAGCAGCGCATGTCGACTTGCCATGTATTAACTCACTTGATTTCCACGCGAGCCTCGTGAGAAAGGCGCTTGTGAGTGGGCTGAGGGATAGAGCTGAGATTCGAGCCAGGCAAGCCGGGAGGCGGCACTGCCACACGCGTCACCACCGTGCAACACGGCCGGTGTGAAGGTGCTCTATGAAGATCTGGGATGAGTAAGAGGAAAGAGAGCAGGAGGTGGGCAGGGAGGAGCACCGGGGCATGGGTATCTCTCCAGCCTGACAGTCTGAGCCTTGCTCTTCTCATCTATAAAGTGGACATGGCGATGCTCTCTTGCCTTCTCCCGTGAGCTTGTGCGATGCAAGTTGGTGGCTGTGCAGCTGCAAACATCCCCGTGGCATCAGGGCTGCCGGTGGCCGTTGGGCACCCCTGGTGGTGGCAGGAATGCGTAACCCATGGCCTCCAGCATCCACGTGCTGGCCCTCCCAGCCCTTGGTCGGCCTCTCGCTCCTGAAGTTAGAAAAACTGCTCCTACTTTCATTGAAAATAGATGCCTCATTCGGGGGTGGCTCCGGCATGGCTGCAGTTTGCCCAGGGACACACCTGTGAGCAGGTGCGTCCTTCCCGGGTTCTTCTGACTCCTCACCGGGGCAGGTACATCTACACGGTAAATAGCTTGCAAGAACGGACAATGTGTGCGTGCACACACACACACACACACACAGACACACACACACACACACACACAAAACCAATCAACAGAAAGCACAGATCAAACCAATTTCTCAAGCATACCCTTTTGATAAGTGAGTGTTGGCTCCTGAACAAAACAATGAGCCCTCGGCAGCTGCCTATAGTTCTCATAGAGATCTGGCAAATCTGGGACACCTCCCAGAAGCTCGGGTGGAAAAGACTCTGGGTGTACACCACCCGGGTTACCCTGACCCTGGGATTTAACGCAAACCACTCTTTTTCTCCGAAGCGGCATCCAGTTACTCTCACAACATAATCAGACTCTGCTCATCCCTGCCTCAGGGCCTTTGCACGAGCTGTTCTCTGTCGACCATGCCCTTCCTCCGGATCCTTATTTGGCTGGTGCTTCATCCTCGTTCAAGTCTGGGCTCAAATGTCACCCTCCCAGAGAGCCCTCACCTCCCACCCCATATGGCTTTACTTTCTTCCCAGCACGTCTGAAATTACCTTGTTCATTTACTCGCTTAATTGTCCGTTTCCCCAACACCCACACACACTTATAAACAGCGCTGAGCTAAGTTCTATCTTATTCACTACGTGATCCCCAGAACCTAAAGTGGTTCGTGCCAGACATACAGTAGTTGCTCACTATTTATTGAATCACCAAACTCACTGACATGCTAATTAATGAATGTCCCAAGAGGCCAAGCAGCACTGCATGTAACCATCCCATCAGCCCTGTGAGACTGGTCCCACGTTACAGATGAGAGACTGACAGGCCAATGCAATTTGCTCGCAATGGGACTCTAAAACTCTTCTACCCCAACGGGGGGACAGAGAGCAGAAGCACCCCATCATACCCATGGGACAAAGGAGGGGCCAAGTTAGTACAGATACCTGCTCTTTCTCCCAACTCGCCCCTGGAAACTGGAAAGAGGCCTGTCCCCTGGAAAGGTAGGGTCACTTGAGCCAATAGGGTCAGAACCACTGGGGCAAGAGGTTCTGGCCGTGAATGACCCCGGCAGCCCGGGGCCTGATGGCCTGATGGCTTCTGTTGGCTGGAAGAAGAGCTGTGCTGCCCACACCTTCAATGTTCAACGATGCAGCTACTATGAATACGTGATTACAGGCTGCAGCCTTGGCCATGCGCGGCTGCCATCCATGGCTGCTGCCCACGGGCGCTGTCCGTGGCCTTACATAGCTGCTACTGCAGCGTCCACAACCACGGAAACCTCCTCTGGGCATCAGGTTGCAGAGGCTCTAGCTGGTCTGGCGGGTCGCCCGGGATGTGTGACTGTCCCCAGCCATGAGTGTGGGGAGTGGGGATATATGGGGTTGCAGATGGGGCTGAGGTTTCCAATCACCCCGGAACTCTGTTCCTGCCCCCCCCTACTGCCTTGGCCTCAATCTCAATACCCCAAACCTGAGTCTGCAAACCCTCCAAGTGGCTTATTCAACATCCTGCTTTCCTTAGCGGGCACAGTGGCTCTAGCCTATAATCCCAGCACTTTAGGAGGCTGAGGCGAGAGGACTGCCTGAGTCTAGGAGTTCAAGACCAGCCTGGGCAACCTGGCGAGACCTCATCTCTACCATGAATCAAAAAGTTAGCTGGGCGTGGTGGTGCACGCCTGTGGTTCTGGCTACTTGGAAGGCTGAGGCGGAAGGATCGCCTGAGCCCAGCAGGTCGAGGCTGCGGTGGCCATGAGCATGTCTCTGCACGCCAGCCTGGGCAAACAGAGTGAGACTCCTACTCGAAACAAAACAAAAATTAGTGCTTTTCTTGAGGGAAGCCACGTCCTGACGTGGGTCACAGAGAAGGCGGGAGGGAAGAGGCAGCCTTAGAGGGAGGCAATATTCGCACAGAAAGAACCACCCACTCCCTGGGAGAGAAGAAACCCCAGGGAAACCAGCCCCCACTTTCTCTTTCCCCTCCTCCACGGTCAGGCTCTCGCCCCTGAAGGTATCCGTTAATGCCACAGGCAAGATAAACGGAGAAGTCGGGGCAGGAGGGTGATTAATCACGTGTACATTCTGCTAATTACAATAATTGCTACTTAATGACCTGTGTATATTTCTCAGACTGAGCACACATACGCACACGCCTGATGGACTAGGGCATGCTGGTATTTAACTTCTGCTTTCTTCTTAACTAAAATATGCATATATATTCAACCAATACACGGGAAATAAATGAAATCAAGGCCAAGACAGTCACAGAGAATAGAACCACAGGCTGCTCTGGCTGCCTGAAATAAGGTCAAGAAAGGGAGTTAGGGACAAGGGAGGCTGGATCCCACTGGACCTGATGTCCAGGATTTGAGTGCAGGCACAAGCTGACCACTGGAAACCCAATGTTTCTGCTCAATTTGGAACCAGGGACCCGGAGTCCGTAACCATGTGGCTTGCCCTTGGGCAGGGGACACATCCAGTGAATCCCCTGGGGATGGTGGTGTGGCCAGGGAGGGGGCTCTCTGAGAAGGGAAAAGAAATACGTGATGGCAGAGTTCAGAGACCATCCTGCAGCCAAACCCCAGGGGACCAGAGCTTTAAAGGGCTGGGAGCTGGTGTCAAGACCAGAATAGCTCATGGGGCTTCCTCAGCCCTGGGAAGCGATTTGTATTTTTCCTGAAATGTTGAAATGACTCAAGCCTAAGGAATGAGCTGAAATGTCCGGTGTCTCTCTGGCTGTAAGGGGATGCCTGGCTGGCTATCTCAGGGTCTGGCCCTTCCCACCTAACACTCTGCTGACCCCCTTCCCAGGTCAGGACGGTCCTGTAAGCCCCTCATTCAAACTGAAATCCACAGCAAGAGCATGACAAAGAGGAAAATAAATGTCTAAAGAAGACAAAGCCCACCTGGAGGGGTGTGTGGAGGCCTCGAGAAACCAACAGAGCCACACCCCTGTCCCAGGCAGTGCCCTTGAGGGGAGACCCCAGATTCTGGCCGACCACGCTGGGCTGTCTCTCCCCTGCACGCCCCCTCTGGCGGGGTCCAGCACATCGGCGCTGGCGCCTTTAGGGGACCGGAGCCAGAGTGGCTCAGGGGCCAGGGGTGTCCCAGGTCTCTTCCTGCCTGACACGGGGCAGCTCAAGATCACGCACGCTGCCAGGACAGGTGACAGGTGGTGGGACAGGAGGAGAGACCAGGAACCCTAGGTTCCCAGGAAAGGGCTGGCACGGAAGCCTTCCCAGCAGCCCTCTGGAGACCAAGAAACACCACTGTTGGCGAAATGGAGCTCAGCCCTTTCCCTGGGAGGCGAACTCAGAGGAAGGCCTCCCTCCCTCCCTCTCGTCCCCTTCCAACCCTCTCCCTCTCTCTCTCCTTCTGTTTCTTTCTCTCCCTCTCCTCTGTCGTCCATTTCTGCCTCTTCCTCCTTCTATTTCCTGCCCTTCCTCTGGCTTCCCCGCCCACTCTCTCCTTCCCTCTCTATTCTCTCTCTCTCGGGCATCTACATCCCACCAAGCACTATTCTAGGTGTTATGTGACACCCGCCTGCCACGAGGATCTATAAACTTCTCCAAGCTGCAAACCCCCACCTGTGTCCAAGCGGCCACCCGATGCCTCTGTTTTCTGGGACCCTCAGCAAAGCCTTCCTTCCCGAGACACTGAGCCCGTGGAGGGTGGGGGACGCGTGCTTACAGACGCAGCCCAGGGCCCAGCCTGGTGCCTGGAACTAGGCCTGAGCATTGTGGGCTGGCCGGTGCCAGGATGAGGCGGAGGGAGACCGGTCTCTACTTGGTCCTGGGACACACCGACCCATCCCAGTGTCGCTAGAGCTGTCCGCCCTTGGTCTTCATCTAAGGAGGTCACTTGCCCCCGGAGGTGATTTTATGGAGGGTTTTGTCGAGGCTGAGGGATGCCTTTTCCGAGGCTGTGTCGGCAGGGCTGGCCTACATATTAGGGAGAACCACCTTCCAGTGTCACCTCACTTGAAATCATGGCTTACGTGTCTGCAGAGTAAGATGTTCCCTGGACTTGCCACCTGTCAGGTCTGTAATGACGCTTCACGGTTCTAACAAAACCTTTCTCGTTGTGTGGACACCGGTTCCAGAAGGGGAAAGCCCACACCAGGGACCCAGATCACTCCTCACACACCTTACATATTCGGTCCAGGGAAGAAGGTCAGTTAGGTGAGGACAACTCTGTCTGTTCCTGATCCTTGGCCAGGGAGCCCAAACCACGTCTGCTTACCTGCCACCGCCAGCCAAGTCATCCTCCATGCACATCCCAAGCCTCTGTCCCTGCTGTCCCCACCTGCCTCCTTAGATCAGCAGGAAGGTGCAGGACTCAGGCCTGGGCACCCCAAGCTTCCCCCCTCAATCAAATGCAATGTCCATCATTTATTCCTTAGGATACGCGTGAGTCCTTGTGTTATCCCTTCTCCCAGCGTTGGTTTCCTTTGTGAACCGAAGGGCGAGGGCGCCTTTCCCTTCTCTCTCTTGAAATCTCCTCCCCTGCCTGGACTGAGAGCAAGGATGGTTTAGGGGGTAGCAGTGGGCCCAGCCTGGACTGGCTGCCCTCCCCTCAGTCTTTCCAAGTCCTACCATCGCAAGAGCCTGCCAGGACTGCCTGGGCCACAGTGCTTGGTCCCTCCAAGACATTTTGTTTGTTTGTTTTCTTTTTTGAGACAGGGTCTCACTCTGACGCCAAGGCTGGAGTGCAGTGGCACAGTCCCAGCTCACCGCAGCCTCGACTTCCTAGTCTCAGTGATCCTTCCATCTCAGCTTCCCAAGTAGCTGAGACGACAGGCACGCACCACCATGCCTGGCTGATTTTTTAAATTTTTTGTAGAGATGAGGTCTCACTATATTGCCTAGGCTGGTCTCGTACTCCTGGGCTCAAGCAAGCCTTTCACCTTCACCTCCCAAAATGCTGGGATTACAGGCACGAGCCACCACATCCAACCACTCTAAGACATTTATTTGTTCAGCTGGATTCAGAGGCAGCGACTATTTATTTATTGGGTTCCTTTTACAGTTTTTAAATTTTTTTACAAACTGTAGTGAAATACATATAACTTAACATTTCCCATATAAACCACATCTGAGTGAGCCAAGCAGTGCTAAGTACATTCACATTGTTGTGTAACCGATCCCCTAACTCTTTTCATCTTGCAAAACAGAAACTGTACCCATTAAACAACTCCCCATTTCCCCAATCCCAGCCGCTGGCAACCACCATTCTATTGTCTGTTTCTGTGAATTTCAACTTTCTGAGGAAATACCATACAGTTTTCTAGAGGCGCACAATTTTACATTCCCACTAGCAAAGCAAAAGAGTTCCAATTTGTCCACATCCTTACCACTACTTGCTTTCTGATTTTTGCTTTGTCTCATTTACTTATTTATTGCTTATTATTTTTAAAAAATATTAGCTAGGTGTGGGGTAACGATTTCTTTTGATGTTTCAGGCACTAGGCTGAGCGCTTGGCATGGGTGATCGCATTTTGTCTGCTCCATTGTGTCGGCAGTGAGGTGGTAGTGGCCACTTTCTTCCCGGTGTTACGGTCATCTGAGGTCCTCTATCGCACATCAGCTCTTTCTTTTTTTTAATTGAAGTCTTACTCTGTCGCCCAGACTGGAGTGCAGTGGCACGCTCCCGGCCACTGCAGCCTCGAACTGCTGGGCTCCGGCGATCCTTCTGCCTCAGCCTTCCAAGTAGCAGGAATTACAGGCACACGCTACCACACCCAGCTAATTTTTGATCTATTATAGAGACGAGGTCTCACCAAGTTGCCCAGGCAGGTCTCGAACCCATGGCCTCAGGCCACTCACCTCGGCCTTCCAAAGCGATGGGATGACAGGCTGAGCCACTGAGCCCGGCCCACACATCAGCTCTTGAGAGCACATACCTGCACGGTCCCACGAGCTGCCAGCATGGGCCCTGACTTGGATTATGCATGAACTGGAAGGTGATGGTGACTGGTAATCACCAATGACCAAAAACTGGTAATTTTTTTTGGTGACCTAATGAGTTAATGGTGCTTTGGGCATCGACACAGAGTTGAGGTGTTCCTTTTTGGTCACCAGTGTCTCCAGGGATCTCTGAAACTCTGCCTAAGCCCAGGCCTGGCACTTTGCAGGGCGACCAAGGGCTTTCCAAGTCAGCTAAAGCAAACTCTCACGTCATGACTCACCCAGACTGAGCACTCTGTGTCCCCACCGTCTCAGCCAGGCACGTCACCGGAGCCCCGAAGGCACGTCCCACCAGAGCATACCCTGATGGATGTCGGTACACGGCAGAGGCTGATCGATGTTGTCTCCAAACAGCAAAGATAACGATAGCCTGCGCTTTTGAACATCAACCACATGCCCTACACATCACATTCACTGACTGACCTAATCTTCATGACAACCGAGCTAGGTAGGTATAATTCTCATCTTATGGATGTGGGCACTGAGGTCTCAGAGAAACACCGGCACTTTCCCAAGGCCACACAGCTAAGAGGTAGCAAAGCTGGAGCTTGACTTTTAACTGTCCTGAGCTGCCACCTCCCTGGACACATCCCGTTTTGAGGGTCCACCTCAGCTTAGCCACAGTCATACAGTCCCAGAGCCAGTTTTCTTTTTTGAGTCAGAGTCTCCCTCTGTTGCCCAGGCTGGAGTGCAGTGGCACGCTCCCGGCCACCGCAAAAAGCCTCGACCTGCTGGGCTCAGGTGATCCTTCCGCCTCAGCCTTCCAAGGAGCTGGAACTACAGGAGTGCGCCACCACACCTGGCTAAGTTTTTGATTTATTGTGGAGATGAGGTCTCATCATGTTGCTCAGACTGGTCTCAAACCCCTGAGCTCGCTCAGGCAATCCTCTCTCCTCTGCCTCCCAAAGTGCTGGGATTACAGGTGGGAGCTACCACTGGGGCATGTGGCCTCCTGCATTGGAGCCCAGGGTCCCCAGTCATCTGCTCTGTGTCCACAAAGGTCCTGCCCTCCAGCAATAGCTTGTGGCTGTTCTCACCCCAAGAGTTGGGTCCACAGGCCAGGAGAACCTTTATACTCAAGGAACTATAATGTTGGCCTTTCTGTTGCCCTTTGGCCTGAGGAGAACAGGTTCCCAAGGTTAGGTGACATTAAGAAATTCTGACCAGGCCACCACAAGCAGTAGCTCAAGCCTGTAATCCCAGCACATTGGGAGTCCGAGGTGGGAGGATTACTTGAGCCTAGGGCTTCAAGCCCAGCCTGGGAAACATAGCAAGACCACACACACACACACACACACACACACAAAAAAATCTAAAATTTATCTGTGCATGGTGGTGCGCACCTGTAGTCCCAGCTACTCAGGAAGCTGAGACTGTGGTGAGCCATGATTGTGCCACTGCACTCCAGTGTGGGTGACAGAGAGAGACCTCAACCAGAAAAAAAAAGACTTGGGCCGGGCTCAGTGGCTCAGCCTGTAATCCCAGTGCTTCGGGAGGCTGAGGTGAGTGGATTGCCTGAGCCTGCGGGTTCAAGACCCGCTTGGGCAACTTGGCGAGACCTCATCTCTACAATAAATAAAAAAATCAGCCGGGTGTGGTAGCGCATGCCTGTAATTCCGGCTACTTGGAAGGCTGAGGCGGAAGGATCTCCGGAGCCCAGCAGGTCGAGGCTGCGGTGGCCGGGAGCGGCCACTGCACTCCAGTTTGAGCAACAGAGTGAGACTCCAACTCAAAAAAAAAAAGACTTGGACCAAAAAGTCACATATTCATAGGGACTCCTACTCCTAAGAGTAATCTAGGTAAAACCTTAGGAGATTTCTGTCCAGGAAGTGAACAAAGCTCTTTTAATTGTATTTTAAAACAATGCATTCATTTGCTCAGTCAACGGTTATCCACATGCCTAAAATAACGCCTAGAACTTAATGTCTGCCCAACTCACAGATTTTTCTGCCCTTTCACACCCCTCTCCCCAAGCCCTTGGGGGGCGGATGGACAGACGGTTCGAGGACCTAAAGCTTGTGAGGCTCTGTGCTAGACACTGGGTGCACAGCACCTATCTCATCTCTTTCCTGAATGAAAATTGTCTTTGGCATAAAGGCTCGCTGAAGCCCATTCTTCTCCCTCATCCGCTGGCACCCTGACAACGTAGCTTCCTAATCAAGAGTGGTGGCTCGCTGGAAGGGAAGAACGCACCAATCGGTGGCATGCTCACCCAGGCGCTCAGCAGTCTAGCTGACAGAGAGGCTGGTCCCGTGCTGTCATAAATCTGATCTTAAGCAAACACTCACTTCTCTCTGGTTCCCAGATTATTGACACAAAAAGAAAGCAGACAGTCATGGGTGATATCCATCAAGGAGTAGCAGGGAGCCATGCTTCCCCAAACCCTCTGGAAAAGATAAGAAAAGACCCCTCCTACGGTGCTCCTCTGCCTTTGAACGTTTGAAGTTCACATAAGACACTTTATGGAAGATGATCACCGCAGACGAATGGGTTGGAGGAAGATGGGAGGAAGATGAAGGGTATGTGACCTTTCCCCTCATGGCCTTCAAAAGGGAGAGCCCTACTAGGTTCCAGAAAGGTAACTCAGCCAGCATCAAAAGGAGAACTCCTGACTGTGGTTTCCTTTCATAGGGGCAGGATGGCGGGGGCTGTGGGGAGGGTCTGTTCTTACAATTCGGGTTTTTTTTCAGTCGGAGTCTCTTTCAACCAGGCTGGAGTTGCCGTGGCACGATCACAGCTCACCACATCCTTCAACTTCCGAGCTCAGGCAATCCTTCCACCTCAGCCTCCAGAATAGCTGGGACTATAGGCGTGTGCCACCACACCAGGATAATTTTTTGATTTTTTTTTGTAGAGACAAAGTCTCCCTATATTGCCTAGGCTGGTCTCGAACTCCTGGGCTCGAGTGATTCTCCCCATTTGGCCTTGCTGGAATTACATGAGCCACCATGCCCGGCTGTTACTACATTTTCTATGTTGAAAAAACTTCACATCTGTACACCCTTGTAAAACTGGCAAGAATCAAGCTAAACACAGGAGTACCCTAAGACTCAGTAATTCCACTCCTAGATTTTCCAAGTACATGCAAATGTTTCCTTTTTTTTTTTTTTTAAGTCAAATATCCAGCAATAGCAGAATGGGTAAAAACGCCACAGTATATTCGTACAAGGGAACAAAATACACCAATGATGATGAACACACAACCAGGGAGAGCAGCACGGATGGGTCTCACGAACATAATCCTGAGTGAAGACATCTCAAGCAAAAAAAAAAAAAAAAATACATGTTTTACGGATTTATTTATACTAAATACAAAGACAGGCAAGACTGATGAAGGCCGTTAGGAGTCAGGACAGCGGTGACCAGGGAAAGGGATAGCGACTTGATGGGACAGAAGAGGCACACATCATGTTGTGTGTCCTGATCCAGGTGCTTGGAGGCATGGCTGCGTACATGGGTGAAAATTCAAGCTGCACCCTCCCCATGTTTGCGTGGTGCCATATGCATGTTAGGCCTCAATGACATTCATATTTAAGGATTTTACTTGAAAACATCAGATCATGAGATTTTGAGTCGCCCACAAAAATTTCAGTAAGTTAAAATGCTATCCTGAGGTAGCCTCTGTTGGGCCCTGTCCCTAGGCCTCTGAACAGATGAGCAGCAGAGGTGTCCCCAGAACAAAAAGCGGGGGTCCCGGCCTGGAGTGACTGCCAGGTCCTCAGAAGGAGGAGGTGTCAGGGGCCACATTATGTGGCTAGATGCCCTAATGGTGACAGGGTGGGAAATATTGTCATGAGGCCGAGCTCGATGGCTCAGCCTGTAATCCCAACACCTTGGGAGACCGAGACGAGTGGATTGCCTGGGCCTGCGGGTTCAAGACCAGCCTCAGTAACTTGGTGAGACCTTGTCTCTACGATAAATAAAAAATTAGCCAGGTGTGGTAGCACGCGCCTATAGTTCCAGTTACTTGGAAGGCTGAGGTGGAAGGATCGCCGGAGCCCAGCGGGTCGAGGCTGGGGTGGCCATGAGTGTGCCACTGCACTCCAGCCTGGGCAACAGAGTGAGATACCAACTCAAAAATATATATATATTGTCCTGAGTCTCAAAGGGACCCACAAGCAGGGGAGAAGAGAAGAAAGAGGATGGAATGGAGAAAGGGCTGAGCCCCCCGCACCCCGATAGGCACTGCAGGCGGCAGATTGGCTGTGGGTATTTCTGAGCCTCCTGGGCCATGGGAAAGACATGTGGTAGGTGATGGAGTTGCTTTGAAGGTAATTATTTCTTGCTCAGACAGGGAGGCGATAGATCATCTCAGGGGACTCCTTAATTGAAAAAGCGTCAATAGATAAAAGGCAATAAAAGCCTTTTCAGCTGAAACCCTGTTGGCCTCATCTCAACCAACTTGCTAATGCAGCTTCACCAAGAAAGACCCTCCAGGGGCCTGGTGGCTCCTCCCAGGCAGACTCCTTTCCTGAGGAAGGGAAGTGGAGTGTGTAAATGTGGGAGGGAAAGACCTCCACCTCTTTTAAGCCAGGAAAATCCACTCCCCAAATCTCTCAACCCATGTTCTCAAAGAACCAATGAAACCAAATGTTGCCCCAAACCGTTATTTAGTTTATCCTCACTGATTACAGGAATGAACCTTTTTCCCTGGGGATTTTCCAGGCCCTGAATCTTAGGTTAGTTCTCTTTCCAAAAACCTCCGAGCTGGTTTCCCGCTGATTGGTAGCCTACCAGAGGGCGCCAGGAGAAATTAGACCCAAAGCCCCCACTTTGTGAGCGGTTTTGAGGCAATTCTTTGGGGGCAGGGAGGAAGTTAAGTCTGAATCATCACCTACAATGAGGTGTGGGGATGACCAGTGTCGTTACTGATGAACTCACCTCATAGACACTCCCATGTGTACCAGACAGACACTCACCATGTGCCAGGTCCCACATGGTGCCCAAATACATCATGTATCTCATTTAACCAGGCCATGGGTAGAGTCTCCATCAATCCTTGGGAGCCAAGTAGAGAAGCCCAGGCTGGATGAGGGCAGCTAAGTGGATTATGGGTGGTCTTACCACAACCATAGGGCTTTGGTGAATTGTTTGCTACATACTGCAAAGATGATCTCTGTGCACCTGGGTCTATTCTCACAAAGTTTCATCAAACAGTGATATACAGAATTCTAGCTCAGATGAAGACACAGACATGCCCAAAGGTAGGGAAACAGAGCAGGTGAGGAAATCCCAACTCAGTATCTCCATATCAAATTCACTGCTTCTAACATAATGAATTACAATAAGGGTTACAGCAAATTTCTGGGGTTAGGCTCAATAAATTTACCTAACTTCAGGATTGGGAAACCCTTGCTCAACAGTCATTCATATTAAAAAATAAAATAAAATCCCAGGCTTCAGGTGATTACAAGTTTTTTTTATAAAGCAAGAATGGTATGGTGGCCGAAATGCAACATTGGGTAGAATATTGAACATACAGAAGTCAAAGCAGAACTAATAATAAAAATTCTCTACCCCTTCTACGTAGACCACCTCTAGTGTTTTGTTTAGTTCTAGGTTTTACCTGAAAAACTACTGTAAGCCTGAGAAGATGCCCAGGATAAAAAGGGGTCTGGGGGCTGCATCACGTGGGGAACATTTGAAGGAACAGAAGAGAATGAGAGAAGTTCTGGCCGGACAGAAAGACCATTTTTCAAATACTTGAAGAGCTATGGATCAGGAATGGGCACTTTATTCTGTGTAATCTCAGAGGGCAGAATTAAGGCCCATGGGTGTGTTGCGGCTATTGCTTTATATAAAAGGAATCTACAACCATGAAGGAGTTTCAACTACAGAATGGTTCCTGTGTCCACACCCACACACCTGGCCCCAATGTTGTGTTAAAGGGTGAAGTCCCACTCCTCCCCTAGAAGGTAAGCTAACCTGGGTGGCTTCCAGAGTCTCTTTTCATGGTTACAGCATAAAATGGATCAGCCATTTAAAAATATTATTATTTTAGATTCGGGGGTACAAATGCATGTCTGTTACATGAGCATATCATGGGGACTGGGCTGCAGACGGCCCGTTCCCCAGGGAGTGTTATACCCAATAGGCAATTTCTGACCTTGACCCCCATCCTTGCCTCCCCACTTTTTAGTGCTCTCGGTGCCTTTTATTTCCATATCCGGGGCCATTTACCTCCCACATGTAAGAAAAAACATGTGGTTTCTGGTTATCTGTTATTTCACGATGGTGTTCTCTAGCTCAATCCATGCTGTTGCAAAAAACATGGTTTTGTTCTTTTTTGTGACTGTGCAGTATTCCATGATGTTTATGTACCACATTTTCTTTCTTTCTTTTTTGAGTTGGAGTCTCACTCATTCGCCCAGACTGGAGTACAGTGGCCGCTCCCGGCCACCGCAGCCTCGACCTGCTGGGCTCTGGGCGATCCTTCCGCCTCAGCCTTCCGAGGAGCTGGAACTACAGGTGTGCGCTACCACGCCCTGCTAATTTTTGATTTATTGTAGAGATGAGGTCTCGCCAAGTTGCCCGGGCAGGTCTTGAACCCACGGGCTCAGGCAATCCGCTCACCTCAGCCTCCCAAAGCACTGGAATTACAGGCTGAGCCACCGAGCCCGGCTCCACATTTTCTTTATTCAGTCAATCACTGGTAGGCACTTAGGTTGGTTCCACAATCTTGCTATGGTGAATAGTGCTTCGGTGAGCATACAAGTACAGGTATCTTTTTTTTTTTTTTTTTTGAGTTGGGGGTCTCACTCTGTCACCCAGGCTGGAGTGCAACAGCACACTCACGGCCACTACAGCCTCAACCTGCTGGGCTCAAGTGATCCTTCTGCCTCAGCCTTTCAAGTAACTGGAACTACAGGCATACGCCACCATGCCTGGCTCATTTTTTAATTTATTGTAGAGATAAGGTCTCGCCAAGTTGCCCAGGCTGGTCTTGAATTCATGAATTCAGGCAATCCTTTCATCTCGGCTTCCCAAAGTGCTGGTATTATAGGCGTGATCCACTGCGCTCGGCCAGGTATCTTTTTTATACCACGATTTCTTTCCCTTTGGGGAGACTCCTAGTAGCTTTTATTAGCATTTCTTAATGTTCTCTGCCATGAGTCACCACTCTACCAACAATGCGGAGGGAATGTGAGGGACTGGTCAGTTCTAGCAATGAGCTTTCTGGAATTTTACATAAATACCCCTGAAATACCCTGACATCATATGGAATTGTTCCCAGTAAGCCATGATGTCGCCCTCTTGCACTCCATGGGGGGATATAAGGCATATTCTAGGGGTTCTCATGCTTTATAGAATCCCAGAGAACCTTCACAGCCTGCACGCCCTGCTTTTTAATTGGGGGGGATAAAATATGCATAACACAAAATTTACTATTTTAACCATCTTTAAGTTTACAGCTCTGTGGCATTAAGTACATTCACATCGTTACGCAACCATCACCACCATCCATCTCCAGAACTTTTGTGCCACTCTTAAATGCCATCAAAAAATTACTCTCAAAATCCGTTTCTAGTTTTATCAGTGAAGAACTAGAGGCCATGGTTTTCTCTGCAGGCCCACCGTGAACGTGACCATTCCTCTTTAAGTACATGCGTGTGTTCCTGGTTAAGAAAGCCCCAGATGTCTGACATATCAGGTGGCCTGTTGCTGGCTCCATGTGACCGTGGGATGTCCAGCTATGCTCTCCGTGCTCTGTGTCCTGTTTGTGGTGAGAGGATGGTGTAAGCAGCCTCTTCTCAGGTGGGTACTGAGGACCACCCCCGGGGACACAGGTCAGTGTGGGTTCTTTGATTTCACTTCTTTCTGAAGGGAAAGGGAGAAGGTGAAAATCAAGGTTTCCTGCACACTCCAGTTGATCTGCTTGGCTTGATGTTAATACAAACAGTTAATTGCAACCTTGTAGGCCTCCGAGAATACAGGGTAGCTTTAATTAATTCCAGCACACGTCTTGCCATGTTTACATTACAAATTACCTTCACGTCAGAAGTATGCGGTCCAGAGCCACAGTCTGGGGCCAATAAAATTCCACTGGCCGCTGCTTCTAGCATCTGGAAGTCATTTGCTAGAAGAGCCAGAGTTTGCTATTTGGGAAAGTCAGACATGCTTCAAGACGGAGATGAGGTGACACCAGCTTCCCCCAAAGCTACCGACGTCAGGAAAGACCCAGGCTGGCTCCAGAGGAAGGGTGGTGTCCTATGGACTCTGAGTAGAGAGGAAAGCCTTGCTGAGGGCTGCCTCCAGCATGAAAGGAAGCCGAGGGCCAAGGTACAGAAAAGAGACGTGACGCCGAGGATCTGGATTTGATTTCTAGAAGTTATTTCACGTGGTCGTGGACACCAGTCCTGGGTTATGCCAAAGTCGGGAGCAGCCTTTCTTTTCCACCCCTTATCCACCTCCCACCCAAGGGCACCTTCCAGGATTCACAGAAAACTCCATCCGCATTAAGAAGGGAGTCGTGAGGCAGCAATTGGTTCTTCTAATGTTGTACTTCAGAGCATTATTGGTTGCATGCAGTCTCCCAAACACACACTAAGAGCAAGAGCCCACTGACTGAAAGAATCCTGTGCGTAGAAGGCCTTTGCAAATTTCATCTTGTTCACGCTCCTGCTTTTGGGCACAGCTAAATATAAACGACTCCAGACTTCCAGTTACCTGCCGTGTTATGTCTCTTCTTCAGATCTAGGAAAGGAGGGCTGGGGCAGGAAAAATACTTTGCATGTGCTCCTTTGCAAGTCAAATTTCCAAACGAGCCAACAATGCCAAAGGGTTTACGGCATCTCCCTAAACAAATCAGAATTTCATGTAAATCCTATTATCTGCCAATGTTATTTTGCTTCCCTCACAGTCAAAAGCCAAGTTAGATTTGTTGGTGAAACACTTCAGGATTTCTATATTCCCGCATTCTCCCTAACTGAGAGGCAGAGGAGGGAATGTTACCCCACCTTTCCAGTCGAGGGAACTGATGGGAATAGAATGCAAGTCTTGGAGTCAAACAGTGCTGGGTTGAGGTCCATGTGTGGGGTTCAGTTATTCAACCTCTCTGAGGTTCCCTTATGTGTAAAGGGGGGGTACTACTGGTACTTATTATTTGATTATTATTTAATTTGATTTTTATATATGGTGTGAGATAGGGATTCAGCATCCAGTTTTCTCAACACCATTTATTGAAGAAACTATTATTTCCCCCGTTGGTCGTTAAAGGGTTAAGCAAGCTAGTCACTGTGCTTTGTACATGGTAGCCATCCCGTGAGTTGAGCAGCTCTGGAGACCCGGCAGCAAGATTGAAATGTAGATCTCATAGACTCCAGATGAGACTACGGCAGGGTGGACCCAGATAGCTCCATGCTAAAAACCCGAGGGGGCGCGTGGGGGGGGGGGGAGAGAGACACCACAGAGACCCTTAAGGAACCTGAGAAACTCACAAAGCTCATGGCTGTCTATGATGTCAGCAGTCACCTTCACAAGCAGTCACTATGTGAAATTCCACTGCCCGCTCCACTCCACTTCCTCATTCCTTCCTTGGTGGGTTCTAAGTCCCCAGAAGGCAGGGTCCACGTCTGTGTAGATCCCTGCATGCAAATAGCACTTACCATGCCACCTGCAAAGTGATGCTTCATACATGCTTATTTTTTACTTATTTTATTTAGCTTTTGACAGTTTTATTTCCCTCCCAGCTCTACTGAGGTGTAAGTGATGAACAAAAATTGTCTATATTTAAGGTATACAATGTGATGATTTGATACACGTATACATAGTAAAATGATGACCACAATAGAGTTGATTAACCTCACAGTTACCTTTGGGTGCATGTGTGTGTGTGTATGTGGTGTGTGGACTCCTTAGTATCTACTCTCCTAGCAAATTTCAAATATACGACACCATATTTTTAACCACAGTCGCCATGCTACACATTAGTTCCCCAGACTAGTTCATCTTATAACTGGAAGTTTATACCGTGGGACCCACGTCTCCCAATCCCCACCTCTAGCCCCTGAAGACATCTGCTCTACTCTCTGCTTCTGTGCGTTTGACTCTTGGAGATTCCACAAATAAGTGAGATCACAACGTATTAGTCTTTCCGCGTTTATTTCACTTAGCATAGTGTCCGCCAGGTTCATCCGCATGGTTGCAAAAGGGAGGATTTCCTTCTTTGTAAATATTGAATAAGATTTTATACACACACACATAATATACATATAAGCCACATTTTCTTCATCGATTCATCTGTCACCCATATGCACATATCTACTTCCATATCTTAGTTACTGTGAATAATGCTGCAATGAACATAAAAGTGAAATATCTCTTGGAGATACAGATGTTCTTTCCTTCGGATAGGTACCCCAGGGTGGGATTTCGGGATCATATGGTAGTTCTACCTTTATGTTTTTGAGGAACCTCTATCCTGTTTTCCATAACGGCTGTATCAATTTACATTCCCACCAACAGTGTACAAAGGTTTCCTTTCCTCCACGTCCTCACCAACACTTGATATCGCTTGACTTTTTGATAATAGTCATTTTGACAGGTGTGAAGTGATATCTCATGGTGGTTTTCATTTGAATTTCTCTGATGATTAGTGATGCTGACCTTTAATATCCTGTTGACCATTTCTCTGGGGGTATTTTTGGAAAAAATGTCTATTCAGATTCTTTGTCTATTTTTTGGTCAGGTAATTTGTCTGAATAGCCAAAGCACTCTTGAGAAAGAAGAAGAAGGCTGGAGGCATCACACTGCCTGATTTTAAACTACAATACAAAGCTAAAGTAATCAAAATGATAAGGTAGTGGCATAAAAACAGACACCTAGACCAATGACAGAATAGAAAACACAGGAATAAACCCACACATAAATGGTCTACTAATCTTTAACAAGGGTTACAAGAATATACAATGGGGAAAGGATTGTTTCTTTAACAAATGGTGTTGAGAAACTTAAGGTCAAATCCCCATCTCACACCATATACAAAAATCAACTCAAAATGGGTTAAAGACTTAAATGTAAGCAAATATTTGCAAGTGATATATCTGATAAGGGGCTGATATCCAAAATCTATAAGAACTCATGTGACTCAATAACACAAAACCAAATACGTGTTAAAATGATCATCAGAATAATATCATTGTGCTACATGTTACCCACATTAAAAATAAAAATGCCTTGCTTCTTTTTCTAACCCACTTGGACAATCATAAACCTTAATTTCTCTCTTCATATCCTAGCACGTAGGTGTTTGATTAATTACACAGTTTGGGTTCTTTACTGTGTACGGCAGCATTTCTCCAAGTGTAGTACAAGGGTATCGAAGCCTGAATAGGATCAGCACCACATGGGTGGGGGTGGGAAGAGTGTGTACTGGTTAAAAATGCAGATTCCTGGGCCTTCATCCCAGAACTCCTGAATCATAATCTCTGGAGATAGAGCCAGGGGTCTTCCCCTGAAATAAGCCCACCCAGAGCAGCCTCTATGGCGCCCAGAGTTTCTGCTTCTGCTTTTACTTTTCAGAGTTTGCAAGAGAGGGCAATTGAACTGGTCTTTCGGAAATGAAGCTACTGTTCCCTAAGTGGGCTTAAGCACGAGGAATCTGTACCTCTTGAAAAGAGACCACGCAAATTCAGAGGCACCAAGGAGTGGGCAAAGCCTCTCAGCGATGTAGCAGCACAGAAAGAACATTCCATCCAGTGCCTTAGAAGATGAAGCGTCTTTCCCAGGAGATGTCCCTGGGTTTCATTCCACGTGATCCCAGCCCTTCAAGACGGATGGTTCTGTAATTTTTAGAAAGTTCTCTGGGTGTTTCTACTGAACAGTAACATTTGAGAACCACAGTGCAAAGCCATGCCTCTTGGCCCCAGGCCCTCTGCAGAGAGGCAGAGCCATGCAGGCTCGGCTGCCTCCAAGGACATGTTCGATCCTGTTTGGTCTCTGAGTCTTAATTTGCCTCAATTATTAGATAAAGGGGATCAAATCAAATCAGCAGCAGTCAGGTTTCTTTTAGTTAAAATTCTTTTTTTTTTTGAGTTGGAGTCTCACTCTGTCGCCCAGGCTGGAGTGCAATGGCACACTCACTGCCACCCCAGTGTCAACCTGCTGGGCTCCGGCGATCCTTCCGCCTCAGTCTTCCAAGTTGCCAGAACTACAGGCACGTGCCACTACACCCAGCTAATTTTTGATTTATTGTAGAGACGAGGTCTCACCAAGTTGCCCGGGCTGGTCTCGAACCCGTGGGCTCAGGCAATCCACTCGCCTCGGCCTCCCCAAATACTGGGATTACAGGCTGAGCCACCGAGCCCGGCCAATAATTCATTTTTGCCAAAGAAACTTACTCAGACCCTGGGTGTAGAAAACAGATGAAAATAGAGCAGCCATTGCCATGGGCAGGAGGATCCCAGAGGACCAAGGAACACGGCTCTGAGTCCTCTGGAGCAATGACCTCATGTCTAGGTCAGACTTGCAGCTTTGCTCATCCCAAGCCTACGGGAGTAGATGGAAAGGAAGTCAACAGCAGGACCAAGAGCAGACGTGAAGAGCTGGCTCTTACCACTGCCATGGGCAATGCAAACAGGCCTGGAAAACACTTCCTTATCTGTGTGTGAGAGGAGGAGGGGTTCGGCCTCTACCCAACTGTGGGTTAGCTCCGCCTCCAAAGTACTTTTGCATATCAAGGGTCCTGATAAATCTTGCAGCAAATCGGTTTGCTTAGCGGGACTTTAAGCCCATGTGTCTCAATTTTATGTTTTAAATGAACAGACCCTTTTTTACAAGAAAAACGTATCCAACATTCTTTGAAAGTCGATTTGTGATATGTAGTGATATTAGTTTCAGCAATGCTTGGAGAGTGTGGGTTTTGGGGAAACATGAACATTTTGAGGAGTCAGGGGTGGGGAAAGGCAGAAAAAGAAATATTGTTAGGACTTTTCACTTTATAAAAGATCACCAGGGCAACCCCTCAGGTCCCCTCCCACTGTGAGAGTTTTTCTGTCTTCTCAATAAATCCTACTTTCTCACCTAAAAAAAAAAAAAAAAGACCTCCAGGATTTAACTTTATGACTACTTAAGTCCTAGGACTCAAACTATTTGTCTCTAGGGTCCCTCAAGGCTGTCTGCTTTCTCTGACAGAATCTCAGAAGACAGAGGACAGACCAGAGCCATCAACACCGTCTCCTTGAAGACTGCTTTCAGGGCCTGCATTCAGGGCCAGAAGGTATCAGACCACAGAGTGCACAGGCTGGAGGTGGGTCGTGTCTGCTCATTCAACGCTTCCCACTGTGGACCAGAGCCTGAGAAACATCCATCCGCACAGCCAAACCACAGCTTCTGGAAGTTTCCAAAGTCCCTTCCTCATCCTAACAGCCTGTCACTCAACTGGATGAGCCACAGAACGGCTTTTGTAGAGAAGACATGTACAGTTAAGAACACAAGGCCCACAGCAGGACTCCCTGGGCTCAAACCATGGCGCCACTAGCTACAGCTACGTAACTTCTGGCGAGTTTATTAACCTCTTGGTGCCTCAGTTTCTCCAATTATAAAATGGCAAAGGACAATACGAGGATTACATGAGCTAACATAAGTAGTAAACTTTAAACAGACACCTAGTAAGCACTAGAAAGGTGAGCCTGACATCGCAATTCTGTCTCACTAGCAAACTGGGTTTGTTTGCTTGTTTGTTTTAGGGACAGGGTCGCCCTCTGTCCCTCAGGCTGGAGTGCAGTGGCACAATCATAGCTCACTACAGCCTCGAATTACTGGGCTTAAGCGACCCCCCTGCCTCAGTTTCCTGCATAGCTGAGACTACAGGCATGCATCCTCCTGCCTCAGCCTCCCAGAGAGCTGGGATTATAGGCGTGAGCCACAGTGCCTGTCTCAAACAACCTGTTTTTTGAGGGGCGGAGATGAGCTGACCCAGCTTGAGTTGTGTCTAAATCTCCAGAAACATGTACAGCTTAAAGGCAGTCACGATGATGGGGAGAACATCCCAGATACAACAGGTCAACTAGAGGATAGATAGGCTGTCACACCAGGGAGGCGTATCTGAGTGGAAACCAGAGGCCTGCTCTGCGAAGAGTCCTCCGTAAACCCCGCTCTGTGCCTAGGGACACATTTCTTAACTTCTCTGGGCCTCAGCTCCCTCCAGAGTAAAAGGATAGGGTTGAATTAAGTGATCTTGGAGTCTATCCCGACTTTTAAATTCCATGTTCCTGGGCCCGATTTCTGGGCACAGGGAAGGCTGGTGGTGGCAGGGGGGAGGCTTACAGGAAAAGCCGGATTGAGTAAAGAAATAACCCTGCAGTGCGTGCATCTGTGTGCAGACAGGAGACCAAGGAAGACGGATATTCAACTGCCTCCTTCAGCTCCTGCCAAGGAGTCTCTGCCCAGCGGTCCTCTGAGTGGCTCAGGATGAAACTGGTGCTGAGGCAGTTATCATCTTGAAAACACCCTCCCACAGCTGCCATCCAGCTACGAGAGCCATGTTCAACCAGGGAAGAATTTACTGTCACATTCGAGGTGAAAGCTACATTAAAAAAATGTAAAGCCCCTGGGGCAGTGGTTTTTCTTACGCACACACTTGGATCTCTCTTCCCTGCTCCATTTTTTTTTTTACCCAAGAACCCTCCTCTGCACCCAGGTGTAGATGCCAGCCAAGCCCACCTCAGCTCTGCATTTGGATGCAAAGAGCATCTTTTGAATTTAAAAGCTATCAGTTGTCCTGGCATACTCAGATCGACCTGCCTGGTGCAGAGGGCTCTCGTCCCCAAGGAAGGCCAGATATGTCTAGAGAATCCTGTGAATGTGTTCAGCAGCCCGAAAAGCAATCTGACTCTCTGTGGCTTTCTGGGGAGGACAAGGAGTCAGGGGGCTGCCTCCCCTGGACACCTGGACACCTGGGTGGGGAGCTGCACTTGATCTTCCTGCTTTAGCGAGTCCATCCAGCCTCGCTCAGAGGCAGGGCAACAAAAAGGCAGGGGACAAAAGGTGACACAGTGGAGGTGATCTCACGTGTGCAGCAAAGCCCGGCACGAGGGCCCCTTCCTGTAGGGCTGGGTTAGGGCATCAAACGTGCTTCTTCTTGTTGCTGTTGCTGCTGTCAAAGGAGCCCATCTGCCTGCTTGGTGAAGACTGGCTTGGAGGGAAGGAAAGATGTGCAAGCCCAGAGTCTCCTCGGCTGGATCATTCTCCAGATCTTTCCTTCCGCCCCTCCATGTGCACACACGCACACACACCCTGGCTGGCAGCCCCCTAGAACACATCCTTTGTCTTGTCACTTTCCACCCCGGTCCAGAGCCCGGAGATATCCCTCGGAGCCCCAATGGGAGAAGCTGCAAAACACTACCTGCAGACCTGATGGGCAACGGGGCCCATGCGTCTACCTGCACATGTGCTGTGGCTCTTTCTCGAGAAAAGACCACGCCTCCCCCAAGAAAGAGGTGGGGACATCTGCTCAGAAGGCCCTTGACTATCTCAGCTCCCTCCATCCACTCAGTAGACACACAGCAAGAGCTAGGACCTGGGATGAGAAGTCAAATGAGATCTGCTTCGACCCCAGAGCAGCTCATCTCTCCAAGGCTGTGAGAAACACCAAGCTGGTTTCCAAGGCCATGCCCACCCATGGGAATCACACGGAGACGCGTTCCTGGAGTTCTGTCTGCTCCCCCTCCAAGCAGCCCTGAAGGGCAGCTGTGCCCGTCAGAGAGCAGCACTGACCACCTCTTCACGGGCTGAATATGTCCCCGCCAAACTCATGTGCTGACGTTGTAACATCCAGCACCTTCAAATGTGACTGGATTTAGAGACAGGACTTTTGAAGAATTAAAACAAGGTATGAGGACAGGTCCTGTCCTTAAAAGAAGAGGAAGTTTGAACACAGAGAGACACAGGCCAGAGCTGAGGAGAGGGTCTCAGAGAAACCAGCCCTGCCAACACCTTAATCTATTTATTTTTATTTTCTGAGTTGGTGCCTCCCTCTGTTGCCCAGGCTGGAGTACAGTGGCATACTCACGGCCACCATAACCCCGACCTGCTGGGCTCAGGAGATCTTTCTGCCCCAGCCTTACAAGTAGCTGGAACTACTGGGGCGCACCACCACACCCGCCTAGGTTTTTGATTTATTGTAGAGATGAGGTCTCGCCAAGTTGCCCAGGCTGGTCTCAAACCTGTGACCTCAGGCAATCCCACCTTATCTCTTACTTCCAGCCTCCAGAGCCGTGAGAAACCCATTTCTGCTGTTTACATCTACGGGACATTGCTTCAAACGAATCCGGAGTCCTTCGCTCATTTTGGTGACCATTTTGGTGGAAGACATCTTGGTGGACGGAAGCCACATTCATGACCCTACAGGACACTTGCCCCAGCACAAAGCCGTGTCCCTCTGAACTGGGAGACTGGCCCCTACCAGTGAATGCCTGAAGCTACCCCAATGCCAGACTCCATCTTTGGTCAGAAGCAAGAAAGGAGGGTCTGGAGAGACGGTCCTCATGCCGTGGTGGCCCTATTCTGTCAGCACTGAAAGCCGGCTATGCGCTCTGCTCTTGGGTTCCCCACTTTGCACCGTGATACGGGCTCTGTGTCCATGAAACCTCCCAGGGGCGGCACAAACCCCTCTCCACCCACCATGCGGCAGGGCCTGTCCCAGCATGCATGAGGCCTAGCGTGGCCAACCCCAAGATGGAGCCGACATGCTCCCTGGTCCTAAATTAGCACACAGAGGCCAGAGAGACAAAACAGACCAAAATACCATTCTTCTCATGAGGGAATATTTACTGAATAGTTTATATATACTGAATGAATCTTATGTAAGAGTCAACATGTTCGAAGTTCTAAAAATAGGCCTGGATACATTTCGGCGAATAAGCTATTGATGTGTTTAACCCTTCTAAGGACAGAGCAGATATGAGTAAGCAAAGGTGAATGGCTGCCTCCCATCCGCATGCCAGGCCCACACCAAGGTCTGCCTGACCTGTGGAGCATTAGAAGGGGAAGGCCACAGACACAGGAAGGACAGTCCCTACCTGGCAAAGCAGAAACATTCCCAGGCTCCCAGGAGGCCAGAGCTACCAGGGGAGGAGCTTCTAGGAATTGGGGTCTTTGGAAGGGGATGGAGAGCTTGGATGAGACAAGGAATTGGCACTACGGGTGCCTCCTGCACCCTCTGAGAGGGTGACCTTGGCGCTTGCTTCTCAGTACTTGGGCCAGCCTGGCACCAGCTGGTAGGAGGAGATGGAAGGTGGGGCTGGAGGGGTGGCCTTATGCTTCTAATGTTGCCCTCAAGATGCAGGCCAGACATTCCCCATCCTAATGTCCCAGCAGTGACAGAGTCCCCCAGCCAGGACTGGGAATGGGTTAACAGTCACAAATGAGGCCTGAGGGTAGGAATTCTCTGAACCAGGCTCACAAGTGGCAGAGGCGGCCAGATTTCAGTTCTTAAACACTAGTCAGTCACGAAGATCAGGCAGCCTCAAAGGCAGTATCTTTTTCAGAAACCCAAACACTTCTTTCTTGTAAGTGACCCAAAGTTTACAGATTTTTTCCTAATAAATCAGTTGGCTCACACTCCTTTTGTAAAACCACTGAACCAGAGACAAATCCAGAATGTCTTCAGAACAGCCTCGCAACCGCAGTGATTGTTCATTCGACGGCCAGGCCGGCAGAGGAGCCTGTTCTCATTTGTATTTCCAGCTGGTCAATGACAAAGGCATGTTAAACCAGGCGGGAGGCCTGGGCTGCCCACCCCTGCAGGGGCCAGGCTGGGGACTCTTAGGACCTCTCAGAGCAGCATCAGCACCTGCCCACTTGTGTTTTTTTGGTTGTTGTTTGTTTGTTTAAACAGGAACTTAGGTTAATTTGATTAAAAAAAAATATGGAATAACATTAATTTTGGCCAGTATCAATTACAACCGCTCTACTATAGTTTACAACAAAACAACTGAACATTTTACACATGCACAGTATTTTTCAGTAAAAGTGGATTTAGATTTAATAACGGGTCACTAATTAAAAATAAGAAGACAAAAGAGAAGAGAAGACAGGACTTTTTTCTCTAGAAAGGTAGAGCATTTGTTAAGTCTCCAAACTTTGTACTATCTGTTACATATATCTCATAATGAATATATATTTATACATAATATATAACATTAACTTAAACTTTGAAAACATTATGTTCTAGTTAATAATGTTATATAGACAAATGAGGCAGTTACACCCTAGTAGTTAAACCAGTATTTCCGCGATATGTACCTGCATGGTCAGTGGGAAATGGAACACACGCTAGCATCTGCCCACTTGTAAATGAAAGAGCAGGTAATTAGCCTTGCAGGATCTTGTCACTCCAGTTTTTCCAAATCCAGCTTAGGCTGGGACGTGGGCTGTTAGGACATCTGCACGGGGCCGTGTGGGACAAAAGATGCTTTGGCCAAAAAGATTTGGGGGTGGTGCGGGGCTCTTCACTGCAGGACTTCTCTGAAACTTTAACTGTTAATGAGCATCTTCCCAAATCTCCAGGAAGGGGATTTTAGACTGATGCATTTCTTATGCTTGCCTGACTAAGAGAAGGAACCCTGCACATTCCCCCTCCTCTCCCCGCCCCCCAAACAAATCATAGACTGGGACCTACTATAGGGAAATCCATCCTGGTCTGTGCTAAATTGCTGGCCCCAAATTAAGATCTTGCTTGATCATAGACACTAAGGTTTAAAATCTAACTTTTTTTTTAAATGTAATTTTGCAAGGTCAGGAAAGTGTTAAGGTTCACAGGTGAGGATATGGAACAGCGCACTGAGTTAGCCTTATGGGACAGGGGCTCTACCAATGTCCCCTAAACAGTGGCACAGAGGAAGGAGGTCACCTGTACTTCTGCCCCTCTGTCTCTCCCCACCCCCTCAGCTCAGCCAGCATCCGCCCAGACAGTGCCCTCAGGGCGGGCTGGGTGTGCCACAGCTTCCTGAGCAGACTCACGACAGGATGTGGAACGTATGCCCGCAGTCCTCTGCCGGCTGTCCGGAAGACCCTGGTTAGAAGTGGCCGTGCGTCTGTGAGACCACAAGGACTGTCACGCTTGTCCCAGGTTGCTTCCCTGAAGTATCTACTTGGGCATCTCTACCATTTCCTGACCCAGGTTATTCCCCACACTCCCAAGAGGCCTTCTCTCGCCATCTTCAGGGTTCAACGAGTTGAATCTTCCAGGCCAGAGAGTCCCAAATGACACAGTTTGGCACTTAATTACACATCCTCTCCTCTTGCTCCTGTTCTTCAAAGGGTATTAGTTGTGCTTCCCAGACAAGACTGCCATTGCCCTTAAGGAAGGAAGCAATGTCCTTTTCCAAAATGTGGTGCCCCTAAGCACAAAGCTAAGCAAACAGGAGGCGCTCAATACACGAATGTTAATCAATCCATTGTGACAATCAGGATCTCACTGTTTTCCCAATAATGGATTTTTTTTTTTGAGTTGGAGTCTCACTCTGTCACCCAGACTGGAGTGCAGTGGCCGCTCCCGGCCACCGCAGCCTCGACCTACTGGGCTCCGGCAATCCTTCTGCCTCAGCCTTCCAAGTAGCTGGAACTACAGCCGCGCGCTACCACACCCGGCTGATTTTTTGATTTATTGTAGAGCTGAGGTCTCGCCAAGTTGCCCAGATGGGTCTCGAACCCGCGGGCTCAGGCAATTCAGTGGATTTTATTCTTAACAAATACATCTCGAGAGGGACACCTGTGACCTTGCCCCAACTCGCCCCAGGAAAGACACAAGTACAGAAACAAGTTTAAAGCCAATTCACTCCCTCTAGCCTCTAGATTTGCATCGGACTTCATAGCCAGAGTTTTTTTTGTTTTGTTTTGTTTTTTACTTCCTACTCTAAAGCTTCTACATGATTCTTATAGTCTGGAGCATCTATTTGAGTTACAAGACAATGACGTTAATGCTGATGATGACAATGGCTAACACGCCAAGTGTCTATGATGCGCCGAACACGTGTATCAACTCATTTCATCCTCGAAACGCTCCTATGAAGTGGGTATCATTATGGTTCCCATTTGACAGATGATGAGATTGAGGCTCAGAAAGGTTGAGTACCTTGTCTGGGTCCGACCGCGCATAAGTGGTCTACCTAGTGGACTCCGGGGCTATCAGATGGCTGAAAGAAAAGTTGCTAAATCTTCTTTCCTAAAAAATGGAGATTGAATCTGGCTAATTCTCAAAATCATCTTCTGGGAAATTTTAATACTACTATTAATACTACTGTGGTACTTATACTTTACTAGTAGTAATACTAAAGATTCCTCACTCCTACGTCCAGAGATTCTGTTTCAGCAGATCTGGGTGAGGTCTGGGAATCTGTATGAAGGGGGAACCCCCCAAAACCAAAATTGCTTTGTAAAATGTGTGTGTTTATTCTTACATGCTTAAACTTCAGTCACCTTCAAAGTACTCTCCAGCTGATGCAACACACCTATCAAGAGGCTTTTTCCACTGCTCAAAACAGTTTTTGAACTCAACAATTTTTATGCCTTTTTTTTGTTTCACCTCTTCTACATCAGCAAAACGTTTCCCTTTGAGGGCTTTTTTCATCTAGGGAAACAAAAAAAAAGGCACTTGGAGTGAGATCGGAGTGAATAGGAAGGGTGGGCCATGGGGTCATGCTGCTTTTGGTAAAAAAATGCTGAACACTTAGGGCAGTGTGGGTGGGTATGTTGTCATGGCAGAAGAACCAGTCATCTGTTTGTCACAACTCAGATGTTTCTTCCGCAAATCTTGATGCAACATTCTCAAAACTTCCAGAAAAAAACTTTGGTTGACTGTTTGATCCAGAGAAACAAATTCTGCCTGCCCTCCAAAAGATAATTCTGGGTTTCCTTTTTTGGGGTCTTCTCTTGTGTTTTCTCAAAGAGCACTGGGTGATTCTGATGGTTGAGGATTTTGATCTCACGTGTGCTCCTCTGTCTCCAGCACCTGATTCAGGCCATGCCAAGCATCGAATGAGAGGTCTCTGGCCAATACCCACTGAACGTTTACCAAATGGGAACTAGGGAACTGCTGACGGGCATGCCAGCCCTCTCTTCCTCTTCCCTTCCCGTATACATTGGAAAATGTATTTCATTTAGCCCAGCAGACTTCAACTCTGGCTGCATGTCAGAATCACTTGGAGAACGACCCCATCCCCTGATATCCAGGGAGGCCAGTCAGAGCAAAGGAAGAGATGGGACCCGGGCACCTTCCATCATGATTTTTAACATCTCCCTGGTGATTCTAATGTGTCGCTCATAAAGTTGTCTTTTTTAGGATTAAAGACTCTGGCCATTCAGCCTTGGCCTTTGAAAGCTCCTTTCTTGCATAAACAAAGTAAGCAGAGACTCTCCTTAACAGCTCCTGCTAATTTAAAAACTAATAACACTAAAATGTTTTAAATCCCTCACTAGCTCAGCTTAGCCTCATTAGGAAGAGTAAATAAAACAGACCATATTCCCCCACACACACTCAAACTTAGAAAGTCCAGTCCCTGGGAGATGGGAACCACATTGGTGTCATTCTTTAAGTCGATTTCTAGCACAATGTCCTGTGAGATTGGAGTAACCAGGCACAGAAGGCCGGGGCTAGGAGGATTTCTCTCCCAAAGCCCAGATGACTCCACTGTGGACCTAAGAAGGGAACTGGCTTTCCTAGGGCCATACGAAGAACTAGTGGCAACATCAAGACCAGAACCCAAGTCCATGGCTGTGGCAGCACTGGGGTCTACAGCCGGTAGTCCACCTGGCTTCTAGGCTCAACTTTTTACTTGCCAAATGCCGAGGCAGAAGTGAATAAAATCGGTTATTGAAGGCTCCATGTTAGTCAAAGACGCTGCCACCTGAGGGATACTTGAGTTTTAACTTCTAGCTCTCATTACAGGATGTGGTTTTGTTCCTTATTAGAGAAATCTGAGACCCTTGTTGAGCACTTGTCACAAGGTAGGCAGAGTGTTGATCTTTACATGAATTTTCTCTTTCTTCTAGGCATTCCAACCAGACAATGAGCAGCCAGAAGGACTGTCTCTCTTCCTCAGGTGGGGAAACTGGGGATCGGAGACATTCAGTCCCTGAGCCAGGGTCACAATAGCACGTATGAGTATTTGAATCTCACTGTCTGACTCCAAAGCCCTTGCCCGTGAACCTGCATGATATCATCTTCTTGAGACATTGCTGAGCGGTGGGGGGAAGTCTATTTTGGGAAGAACTTTGAGGGTCCCTGGAGCAGATAGGTCAACCTCTTTCCAATAGCTTTCTTCTTCTTCATATGTATTTGTTTGTGTGTGTGTTTTGGCAAAGGCTGGCATGCTGCAACACACCTACAGACATTCAACTGTTAAATGTAGATACAAGTAAACACATATTACAGACATACATATATGCATGGGTATAGAGAAACATTCATATAGGTAATATCTACATATACGTGTCTCCATATATTCAGACTAAGCAGAAGAGAGGACCCAAGGTTCTCACAAATGGCTAAGGTCCATTTTGCCCAACAAGCCACTGTCTCTTAAGGAGTTAAAATCACAACCATCCTAACAGCACTAGTGAATCAAGCTGATGTACTTGTCCACTAATCACAACCTTCTGACTCTGCTAGTGGTTTTCTATTTGTCAGTTTCCTCCTGGTACTGGTGGGATTTCTCTCTCAAAGCCCAGGCAACGCTGTGGACGAAGCAATCAGCCTTCAAATGCCCCTGGTAAATGCTACTGTCAATAAGGCAGCTCCTGCAATGGCAGCTCCCACGTGCCCTGTGCTCCTGTCTCAAGAGAGCAAATGACAACAGAAACGCAGACTCGGGTTGTAAGGATAACACTCAAGAAGCTTGCACATACAACCAAGCTGGTATTCTTATTGAGTTGTTTGCTTTGCTGTCCTGTAACTGATGTCTTTCCTCTTATCATGGATATTTTTCTCCCACAAACTAACAGAGGGTGGTACCCGCAAGGCAAGACCAGGACCAGAAGACAGAGTTGGCTTTCTAAGCTCTTTGCTATCTCCTCGGTCATTTCTGTGGATGTATCTGCTCTGTGATGAAGTGATTCTGATAAAGGTGTTAGCCAGTTAAGTTTTCTCTTTCCCTAGAGGGTTACAGAATGATGAAAGCCAAGTGAAGCTAGAATGGTGGAATTTTAGGCAGTGGGCATTTACAAGGAAGAGAAATTTCCAGCCCATGCACACGATGCTTTCCTGCTGCTGGACCACAGACCAGCTGGGGAATCTGATACCACTTTGGGTCCCTTAGAACCCAGACTTCCCTTCCCCTCTCCCTCACTCCTTGGCGCTATGGTAGAGAATTTAGATAGTCCGTAGTATGATGTAGAAAACCCTAAGGCAGGAAGCGGGGAACAGAGAACCTAGTGGTGGTGGTGGTGGTGGTGACCTTGGAAGGGAGAGGAAAGCTGGGCATGAAGCCCTTTGGGGTCCCTGTAAGTTTCCTCCAGTCTGCCCCCTGCCCCAGGGCAGCACTGCAAACGGTCTTGGGACTCCCTGAGGATCCAGAGGAAGAAGAACCAAAAGCCAATCTCAGGGTTAAGTCTTCCCAAAATACCAAGCGTCTCTGTTGCCTACGACCTGTCTTTTGGACCTGGAAGGACAGACTATTAAAGAAATTCTCCAGACATTGCCTGCAGCCACACGTTTTAGGCTCCTCTGTCTCCAGGGTAAAGACCCCCCCCCCCCGTGCATCTGAGATCACTTCTCATGTCCATCAGAACAGAGGGGCCAGCCGTCCCCACTCCATTAGCATGGATAAACACGGGAGCTCACTCATCATCTGTCAGCGTCTCTCTGTGCCCTGCTTTCTTTTCATTTCTCCATCTTTACTCCAAGGCACAGGGCACAAGTCATCCATTCTCATGACACCTGCTGAACAGCCTCATTTTTCTGAGCACTCTGGCATGTGACATCCCTTCCCTTTCCCTTGCTGTTCCCACATGAGAGATGACGGCAAAACCCAATCACAGGGGTAAGGAAGCAGCACAGTCACAAAAACAGAAAAATGAGAAAAAAAAAAAACACAAGCAGGCTACCATAGGAGATACTGACAGAGGACACATGTTGAGAGGTTGGGGCTGTGGGGTGAGACTTAGACCACTGCCCCCCCTCCAGATCTGTCCCTTCCTGGCTGTGTGACCTTGGGCAAGGTATATCATTTTTCGGAGTCTCAGCTGCAGAATGGACATCATCACATCGACCCAAGGGGAAGGTATGGTGATTCCCTTATAGAATGACTGTGATGGGTCGAGCATGGTGTCTGACCCACTGCAATGAACAAATGATAGGACTTGTTATTCTCAATACCATCCAGTATCTATCTGGCCCCCTTAGCCGAGCCAGAATCACTGGCATCAACACACATTCCATGGAATGGCTGTTTTTCTAGAGAATTCTGCTAGGTACTGGGAGTTCAAGGAAATACAAGAAAACTCCCTGCCTGGCAGGAGAAATGGAGGTATACAGGCACCTTTGCCATGTGCCAAAGGTGTTCTGTGCATAGCAAGGGAGGTGAGACGTCAGGGGAAGGATGCTGCCCTAAGGCGTGGGTGGTGGAGGAGGCTTCATGAGGGAGGCTTGGTTTGAACGAAACCTTGAAAGGCAGAAGAGGGGGAAGCATTTAGACAGGAGTGACAGAGGTCAGAAGGGGCATGAGATGAATGAGAAATAAGAAACGAAGCAGCTTGGTCGTGTGGGTGGACTCCCACAGGAGAATAACGGTGGATAGGCTTGGGGAGGTTGTTAAGGGTTTAAGGATGTTTACTGTCCAGGCTCCCAAAAGCCAAAGAAGCTTTTTATAAAGGAGATGGAAAAGCCAAGGGGAGTTTAGGAAGAGGACATGTGTAGGGAGCTGGCAGGAAGGTTTCTGTGGTCACCAGGGCCAAAAGACATGGGAGAAGAGGACAGGGAAAAGCGGGTTAAGACGGGGACAGAGGCTAAGTAAATCCCTTCCCTGGGAGAAGCATAACATATCACCATGAGCACAGTTATTGCTGAGTTGACCACGGAGATTATACAACAGGGCAGATGGGACAGGCTAAGTGCCCTGGGCACACGTGGACAGAGCCTGCCCCACCCCACTTACAGCTGGGTCTTCTGTGTGACCAGTGGTGAAAGTTGCCTTGACTACTCATCGGGGTCAGCATGACCGACAACGTAACCGCTGGCCCAGCAGCTGCCAGTGGTGCTCAATATTGAAGTGACATGTTACATAGGAACTAACAGAGCCATTTTCAACAGCTGCTCTGCTTGGGCCTCTCTGGTGTGGATGGCACGGGCTCTGCTCTGACCAACACTCTGCTCCCTGCCTTGGCCTCTGGGCAATCTTCAAGTTCAAGGGATGTGCTCTAATAACACGCACGGAAGGAATCTTCCCGTCCTCACTAGCAGACCTACCACGATGGCTCCTGGCTGCTCCCCTCCTTCCACTCATGCTCCACGGTCCCCAAGGGGCCTTTCTGAGTCTCTCCAGGTTCCTCCCCAGGGCATTCGAGGCCTCCATGCTCTGACGCCAATCTACATCTCCAGCTCCCTCACCAGCCACTGAATCAGGCCTCTTCCAGTATAGCCATCTCCATGCTTCATGCTATGGGCTGTGCTCTTCCTTCCACCTAGAACATTCTCTCTTCATCCTGGACGCACAGCCACCACCATTTTTTCTGGTTGACACCTACTTATCTTCAAGATACAGCTCATATGAATGCTCTGTGAATTCTCTCCTTTCGCGTCTGGCAAAAAAAGCACTTCCTCTGTTTGTTTGTATATTTACTTATTAGAGACGGGGTCTTGCTCTGTCACCCAGACTGGAGTGCAGTGGCATGATCATAGCTCACTGCAGCTTCCAAGTCCTGGGCTCAGGCGATCCTCCCATCTCAGCCTCCAAAATAGCTGGAACTACAGATGTCCACCACCACCGCACCCAGCTAATTTTTAAATTTTTCTGTAGAGACAGGGTCTTGCTCTGTTGCCCAGGCTGGTCTCAATCTCCTGGTCTCAAGCAATCTTCCTGCCCTGGCTTCCCAAAGTGGCCTGAGCCACTGTGCCTGACCAACCTCTGTTTTAAACTGTGAATATATAATCTTTGTTAATGTATTACCAATAGATACTTTGTTTTATATTATGTAAAGACTATGTCTTTACATTAGTTTGAACGCCTGTCTCCCCACTGGGTGGTAAACACTCCTCAAGTATGGACAGAGTTGTGTCCTATCTTGAATAACTAGCACCTGACAGCGGCTGGCTCATGTTATCAGACAGTTAATAAATGGCTAAGTTAATATAGTAATACAAAAGAAAACTTGTTATTAGAGTGATTACAAGAGTTACCTGTCATCTCAAGAAAAAAGTGATAAATTATAATATAGTATAAGCCCTGGCAGAATCTGAAAGCTGTCGTTATCTGTTAATCATTCAAACACTGTTTACTACATTGGGGCACTATTTTAGGCTCTGACAGGGATATGAATAAAAATGATAAGTGTATTATCTGGCTTGGAATATAAGGTACATGCATACAAAGAATAACTCATAAGCCAAAGCAGGCTATTCTAAAGGTCAAACTGTGAGAGGCTCTAGGTGTCAGAGGCATTTGTGGAGACAAAGGATTGAGAAATACTAATTGCATCAACACAATTAAGCGTACTAGACATTAGTGTACTCCATTGCCGGCATCATGTCCCAATCAGATGAGAATCACTCATCTTTATAAAAGCTTAATAATACTTGGGAAGTCTCAAAAAAAAAAAAAAAAAAAGAAAAGAGAAAACTCAACCTTATTCTTCTCCAAATACCTCAGAGTATCTATAAGTGTGTTCTCTTTATGTACAGATGAGACACAATAATGTACATGGAACTGAATGAATATCTTAGAGGTCAAGCACCATGTCTAACTAAACACATGCATGCTTCCTTCTCGAACAGTCTGCGAAAAGATGCGCCTGTCTGACTCATCATTTGGTTCATTCGTGATTGTACATTTATGCAGCACAAGCAAAAAGGCATCTTATATCTATCAGGAAAAACTTACGCTATGCTAGCACGCTTATGCTACCTACAGCTTGAGCCCCTTTCTTTGGCTTTTGGTCTTCAGAGACTTCCCAAGGATTATCGTTTCCTTGCAAGAAGACTTCACAGGCACAGAGATCATCATGGAGCACCTCTGGCCCTCCAGACCCCTCCCTGGGCAACCCGTTGGTGTGACACGCCAAGCAGGCAGCCCCCACGCCCAGATGCTCCCTTGCGTCTCGCCTTCCGCTCCCTACCTTCTCCCATCCCCAAGGCTGAAACGCACCTACCAGGGCCTCAGATTTTACAAGAGCCCCCCTGAACAAACAAATCACACACACAAGCATTTGTGCCTGGGCTTATACCGAGGGATGTATAAATGAGCCGCAGAGGGAAGTGGAATTTCCTGAGTTGCCAAGGGGCTTTTAAAACTAATAAATCCACCAGAAAACAAAAGAAAGGAAGCAATTATAGAAAGCTCTTTGGCATGCCCCTCTGACCAGGCATGCAGGCTCCCACCAGAGCTCTGGAGTGGGCCCTGGGCTGCAGAAGAAAGGAAGGAGAGGACACTATCTACATTCACCCAGGGGCTGCCCATTTGGGGCAGAGATTCGGCCGAGATCTAGAAGTTCTGTAGGCCACCTGAAGAAGGCGGCTTTGCTTAGATATTCTCACTCTCTGCCCTTCCCGCCCTGCTTACCCATTTCTCCACATCCTTTCTGCCTCCAGAGCCCTCTATCTCTCTAACCTGTCTGCTTTGACCACAGTTATACCCCACTGCTTGCACAGCACTCAGTAAATGTTTGCTGTTTGAATATATGAGGCTATAGAGAGAGGTTCAATACCTTGACCAAGGTCACACAGCTAGTAAGAGCAGGAGGTTTCAAACGTGGGCTGCCAGACTCCTGAAACAGTGCTCCCGAACTCTATGCTGCACAATGTGATAGGGGTTATAAAGAAAATTCAGGCTGGGCGCAGTGGCTCAAGTCTGTAATCATAGCACTTCGGGCGGCTGAGGAGAGAGGACTGTCTGAGCTCAGAGATTTGAGACCAGCCTGGGCAATTGGTGAGACTTCATCTCTACAATTAAAAAAAAAAAAAAGCCAGGCATGGTAGTGGGCACCTGTACTTCTGGCTACTTGGAAGGTTGAGGCAGAAGGATCGCCTGAACCCAGCAGGTCGAGGCTGCAGTGGTTGTAAGTGTGCCACTGCACTCCAGCCTGGGAGACGGAGTGAAACTCGGACTCAAAAAAAAGAAAAGAGAAAACTCAACCTTATTCTTCTCCAAATACCTTAGAGTATCTATAAGTATGTCCTCTTTATGTATAGATGAGACACAATAATGTACATGGAACTGAATGAATATCTTAGAGGTCAAGAACCATGTCTAACTAAACACATGCATGCTTCCTTCTCGAATAGTCTGCAAAAGGATGAACCTGTCTGACTCATCGTTTGGTTCACTCACGATTGTATATTTATTCAGCACAAGCTTGTCTTGCCTCCTGAACTCCCATCTTCTTAAGGACAAGGTCAGACTCTCTGCTCCTCTGCCCAAGACCTGATTAATGGATGTCTGTCCGTTAATTTCACCCCCCTCCCCACATTTCCAATCCCAGAGATGCCCTCCTGCTGGTGTCACCGACAGGCTCAGGGCAGCCGGAGACCTGGGCAGGTCATGAAACCCAGCACAACAGTGGAAAACTTAAATGGCCCTTTCCAGCCTTCTCAGTTGGAAAAATGCTTCCAAACAAAATCTCAGATCAAGAGGTGGCATAGCGCCCTAATTTGGAACCGTCTCTTCTTCCCACTTACTGAGGGTTTCTGGAAAAAGTCTTCTTCCTGCATGTGACAGAGGTGACATTAATGGCAAATGGATCAATTCAGTGGGTTGGTTACATCCACCTCTCTTCCTTCTTGGAAGGCGCACACAGCAATTTGGAAGTGGCCGGGATGCCCTACCCTGAAAAGTCACTTGCCAACACTGTCATTCATTCAGAAGTCACCTCTCACTCTGTCACAGCCAAATACCACATCCTCCACTGCAGAATGCTTCTGTGACGAGTCTTAATAAAACAACATTTATGCTGAATGCAAGACCAAACAAAGTCTCCAGACTCTAGCGTCTTATTTACAAACATCTCAATTTGAAGTAATCAAAATAATCGCAAAACTACCAGTTACCTTCTTTCCCTGCCCCCCCCCCC
>NW_007246540.1:500368-517737 GCF_000164805.1 Carlito syrichta
CCGCTGGTGTCCTGCTCCCAGAAAAAGGGTTTGTTGTTCCAAGACTCTACCAGCAGGTGGTGCAGGCGAATTCTGCCGCGGAGTTAGGCGAAGGGCCCTTTGGCAAATATCCCTCCGGTTCCATTTTGATTGTCTTGGCTGGTGTTTCTGGATTTTAAGACCCCCTCGTTAAAAGACTGCTCCATTTCCAAATAACTTTTTTTGGCTTAAAAGGAAGGACGTTTCTTTTATGACTTCGTTTTAATAAGGGTTACCATTTAAGTACCTCCCACGTGCCAGACGTACTACCGGGTGCTTTACAAACGTTGATTCCATGCAACAATCCTATGATGTATCCACGACTACCTCACACGACAAAGGAACCAGGATTCAGCAAGTTTAAGTGCCCTGCCCACATGCTTGGCAACTGGCAGATGTGGGGGTTTGAACCCAGTCTACGTGGCTCCAACATCCATGCTGCAAACCACCATGATTCTTCCTTGAAGGTTGGCTGGTGCAAACAACACATTTGAGGAGGTCAAGGAAATGCTGTCTCTGAGTAGTGGGGCAGGCATCCCTAGGTCCCAAAGATCCTGTAGCCAGTACCGGCGATGGTGGAAATCTCATTCCTGAGACTCATCTCGGATCCGGTGAAACGCACCATCTCCCCATTCCATTCTGGTAGGAGCCCCTGCCTACTTCTCTCACTGAGTAGAACAGCTACGGGTCCAGCAGGAGGGATTCTGGGGGGAGCAGCCCTGAGCATATCCTCCCTAACAAAGCCCAGGTGCAAGCTCCTCCGGTCACTTTCACGGACAGTATAATTAATCATGTCCCCACCTTGCCTTGTGGTCATCTTCTCGTCCGCAAGGTTGGGAAAGGAAGTTCTTTGACACAGATAATTTCTTCCCCTAAAGAGGGCTTTTTTTCTGCCCCCAACCAGCACTATGCCTCTCTTTCCTATACTCATCCTCCAAGTTATCTGCTCCGAGGTCTCAGTTGTGGGACTGTCTGCCACCCAGCGAGCTTCCCAGAGGGAGTCAACGCCATCCTTCTCTGAAGTCGGGCACCTGCCCTGCTGAGCCCAGGGAGACTCAAAGGACAATGTCCCAGCATTATCACTTCCCTGATGCACTTTGCCATACCCCGCCCCCAACCTCCAATCGCTGCGACATCTGCTCAGTGAGGCAGGTGCTGATGCCAGCTCTCCACCTGTCCACACTTACCCACCTGCGGACTGCAGCTCTGCTGGGCCAATTACAACATTAACTCTTCAGAGTGCGGGCGATGACTACAAATGCCCAAGAACTTTCCCTAAACTGGCTTCATTTTTCCAAAAGCAGGGTACAATCAAAGAAATACTAAGCTAGGAGTCAGGAAGGCAGGTTTCCATTCAAGCTTTGTGGCTCACTACCGGCATAATCTCAGACAAGTTGTTTAACCTCTCTGGTTTCAGTACCTTCATGTTTAAAACAGGAGGGTTGGGCCAGGTGGTCCCCCAAGTGCAGATATTCAGTGATTCTATGTGTCTTGACACAAATTTCCTCTTATCAGCAGAAGAGTAACTTGAGCTAAGTGAGTGTGAACATGTAACTGGCAAACTAGGAAAGATGTTCTGACCACTTAGGATCCTAAAATGTCATTTCAGAAATTGGCAGCCCCGGTGTGCACCCATAAGCTCCTTGGACCACTTGCCCGTAGGGCACCAGTATGCTGATCACGTGATGCCTTGTTTACATCCATGTACTCCGGGGATACAGAAGTCCTGGTGAGGGCATCATGCCCACGACTGTATCCCCAGCCCCCAGCACCATGCCAGCACGTTGCAGGCACTCAATAAATATTGGCTGCATGAATACATTTCCACTGTACAAATCTGATTTCCTGCCTGTACCAGAGACCAGGCAGTGAGGACACATGGAATAGACTCGACAGTTCTCCATTCCTTCCCTGTAGATTTCCACAGGAAGTTGGGCTTCTGATCATTCCATTCCAACAGTGAACTCTGTCCAACACGGTGGCATCTGGAGCAACCCCGGTGGCTGGTTTCCCTCAGTTATCCACCCTCTCCCTGCGGAGTCAAGCAAACTTAGGATGACGATCAGCAAGGTGTCTTGACAGCACATCTACTTCACAACACGCAATTTTCTGATGGGCCGGCCATGTGCGCGTCTTTCCTGCTTGCTCCTTTTTTGCACACACAAAGGCCTCGGTTCTCACACCCTCCCTCCATACTGTCTGCACCCCCTGACACTACACAGAGGAGACCCAGCATCTCTCAGGAAGCTTGGTTCCTGCCAGTTCTGCTAACCGCCTGGGGGCACCTTTCCCCATATGGGATGCATTTGGTGCATAATTAATCAAAGGCATCCGATTTCAGTGAAGGCCTAGTTCTTCCAGCTTGGTCCACTGTGCACGAGGGAACCCTCTTAACCTGACTGGCAGCCTGACAGCTTGGCATTTCTGTATCTTCCCAGGCAGGCTGAGCTGGAGAACAGACTTTTAATTAAAATTCACCTTCTTATACATGTGCTGCCCTGCCGTTTACGTGGTAACGTCACACATGTACAGGAGTGCTATCTTTTGGCTGCTGGCAGTGGCCACTCTGCTGATGAAGGGTCCACTAGAGAATCCCCCGACTGGGGCTGGCAGAGCCCCTGGGTAGTGGGCACCCCGCGGAGTGGTGATCCATCTGCACGCTGCTCTTCCTATTCATTGTAGACATAAACATGGGGCAGTGGGTGGTCCTGAGGGGACACCGACAGAGGGGAGGCTCACACCTGCCAAGACACACAGCACAGAACGCAAGGGCGAGTTCTCAGCCCCTCCTGAAGACCTTGGCAAACACAGACCCCATCAAGCAACACACACCCAATCACAGAGGAGCTGATCAGAGAGGAAAATGGAGTTGAAAACGTCCTTGGCCGGGCTCGGTGGCTCAGCCTGTAATCCCAGCGCTTTGAGAGGCCGAGATGAGTGAATTGCCTGAGCCCGCGGGTTCGAAACCCGCCTGGGCAACTTGGCGAGACCTCATCTCTACAATAAATCAAAAAATCAGCCGGGCATGGTAGCGCGTGCCTGTAATTCCGGCTACTCAGAAGGCTGGGGCGGAAGGATCACCAGAGCCCAGCAGGTCGAGGCTGTGGTGGCCGGGAGCAGCCACTGCACTCCAGTCTGGGCGATGGAGTGAGACTCCAACTCAAAAAAAAAAAAAAAAAAAAAAAAGAAAACACCCTTGATGGGGAGAAGTGAAAAAGGCACGTTTCAGGTGCAATCAACCTATCCCAGACAACTGACGGTTCTTCCCAGGTAGCCAGGGCCGGCTGGTTGATTGGGTCCTAAAGCCCACGGAAACAGAATCACACAAGAGCCTCAGAACTCCAGAGAGAAGTAAATGGGCCATCGTCATGGACGGAGCACAACATCACCACACCTCAGAGAGGAGCTGGCTGGGGAGGAGAAGGAGGTTTAGGGTCAATAGCATCCCATTACTGCACATTCCTGCTCAAGGAAAAGGGACAGGAGAAGGGATAAAGTCCAACTTCACTTCTCAAAAGGACAAGGAAAAGAAAACACAGCTGTGTGGCCTGGGGCAGGGCTCTGTTCCCTTTGCTGGTGTAACACCAGGTGGCCCTCTTCAAGGGGTTCACTCTAACACAGTGCCTGGCCAGTGAATAGCGATCAGATGATGCAATAAACCATTGATCAGCTTTTACCCAGAGCTATACCTTAGAACCACCAGGGAATGTGAGACAATTTAGACGCCAGGCCACATCTACAGAGACTCTGACTCAGTGGCCCATCCTCGGGATTTTCCAAGTGTAGTCCAAGGCCTGAGGCATCAAGTCATCTGGGAGCTTGTTCGAAATGCAGGTTCTCAGGTTCCACCCCAGAACCACAGAAACTCTGGGGGTGGGACCCAGGAATCTGTGTTTAAACATATCCTCCAGGTGATTCTGATGGCCATCCAAGTTTGAGAAAGTAGGGTCTAGAGCAGACCACAGGATCCAGGCATTGTTTGTGCAGAAAGACCCCAGGTGATTCTAATGTGTGGCCATGGACAAGAACTACTAATTTAAAGAATCGCACAAACACTCCAACCAAGGGTACTCAGTTAGAATCACAGACTCGGAGAGAGCTTATCCTCGGATAAGCCCACACCCAGCCTGTGCAGACTGAAACTCTTCTTCAGGGCATTGATTTCAACGGATTCAACCTCCCACAGTAACTGCTGAACAAATGAGCAGCCATATTTGTTTGCATCCCCTTGTTTTTATGGAATTTCACTGTGCTAGCACTGCCTCAGGGGACATGGGTCATTTATTCAGTGACACTCCATGAGGGAACATGGGCCGCGATCAGGATGAACAGAGATGACTCCCTCTCCATGGAGAGGTCAAGTGAGAAGGGTACTCATTCCCAGAAACTCTTCCTTTAGAATATTCCTCAGGAAGAAGTCAAAGAAGGGTTTAACAGCATCAGGAGAACTTCAAGGAAAAGAAAGACCATCAGGTGAGAATCCAGAGGGCATAAAAACCTTCTGCTGATGGAAGGAGGGCAGACCCTTGTAGGACCTCCCACACTTGAGTCCTGAGGTCCCCACTGTGTCATGGTAATTGAGACCCATCAAGACACACAGCTTCCAGATTTCTCCCATAAACCTTACCCCCCAAACTTTGGATTTTATCTCCACAAAACGAGAATAAGAATCTGGGGTTAAACGGTGCTTGGGACAGACAAGTAAGAGAGGCCCACCACCAAGATCTGTCCCAGCAAACGATGGCACCTGAGACACATTCTTTTGGGACAGTGAAGAAATCCTTTATCCCATGATGAGCATCGCTCAGTAAGAAAAAAGCATAGCAAAGTGGTCAGAATGAGGCCCCAGAGAGCAGTTCATGAGAGCCCCAGGCCCAGGCTACATACACCCGTATTTGTCTGTCGAGTGTCTCCTCCCACCAGTCAGGGCCTGTGTGTCCTCGTTTACAGCCCAGCCCTGTGCCTGTCACAGTCCCCACACTGGATCACAAGGAGTTCATGCACCTGTTCTTCTGTCATTGAGGTGAAGCCTGAGGCCAGAAGGTCAGGCCCCCCCGTGGCCTGTGATGTCCTTCCTCACGGAGCATTTACGGCTGACCTGCCTACTGTGGGTCCTGGAGACACTGGCCCTTCCAAGATATCTTTTCATCTGCCTGTTCCACTCAGAGCATTCCGTTCTAGCAACATCAGCCTCTAAGCCATCTCCCTAGGTTCCTTTATTAAAGAATAGGCCAGAACCTAGAAAGATCAAGGTTCTTATTTCCCATGTCCCTTTTATGCAAACAATCAAACCTGTTTCCCAGGCCTTGGTGAGTTTTAACATTAACTCTAAATGGAAGGTCAAACGGGCGAGTCTACTTTCACAGCTCTTTGCAAAGAAAAAGGACAAGTAAGAGCAGAACTGGCCGGATATAGATGAGGCGTATTTAGCTCTTGGTGACTCTCTGTTCATGCTAATAGCTCCAGCCATCATCCATCATTCACACAAGCAGCAGCCCTTTAAACAGCTGAGGGAAATAGAAACAAGCAGTGGGACCAGGAGACCTTCATTTTAGTTAGAGTTCAGCCACTAGGAAAGCTCCCTGGACCTCAGCCTCCTTGCTGTAAAATGAAGGCTGGACTACAGGCTCTCTAAAAGGTGATAATTTACAATACTACACAGCCGGAAGAGCAGCTATCCCTCTTCCCCATCTCCAGTGGGGAATGACAGCGCCTCATCATCGATGTGGGATTCCTTCGACTGACCACTTAAATCCCCAAGAAAACACTCCCCATCACCCCTCAGAAAGGTTCCTGGGGAGGTGTGCACCAGCCTCTCTTTGAATGAGCACATTTAGCAACAGATTAAGAAAAAAAGAGTAGAAATAACGTTAGAAGTCCGGCTGCTGTGACTCACATCTGTCACTCCAGGGCTTAGGGAGGCTGAGGCAAGAGGATTACTTGAGCCCAGGAGTTTGAGACCAGTCTAGGCCACATAGCGAGACTTTGTCTCTACAAAAATAAAGTAAAATAAAAAATTAGCCTGGTAGTGGCCCATGCCTGTAGTTCCAGCCACTTGGGAGGCTGAGGCAGGAGGACTGTTTGAGCCCAGGGGGTTGAGGCTGTGCCATTGCACTCCATCTTGGGTGCCAGTAAGACCCTAACTCGAAAGAAAGAAAGAAAGAAAGAAAGAAAGAAAGAAAGAAAGAAAGAAAGAAAGAAAGAAAGAAAGAAAGAAAGAAAGAAGGGAAGGAAGGAAGGAAGGAAGGAAGGAAGGAAGGAAGGAAGGAAGGAAGGAAGGAAGGAAAGAAAGAAAGAGGGAAGGAAGGAAGGAAAGAAAGAAAGAAAAAAATAACGTCAGATATGAAAGTGAGGCTCAGAAAATGGGGAAAAGTAAGTCTTGTCTGTAACTCCACTTTGAGTAATTCCAGCTCTGCTCCAGGGCAGGGTCCTCTAATAGAAGACCAGTCCCCTCGGGGTAAGGAGATGTTTAAGGAAAGCTCCAGAACAGAGCTCTTAAGCTTCCAAGAGCTGTGGCATGGTGGCTGGCACAGATTATGGGGAAGGAAGGGGGTGGGAGGGATTTCTTCTACTATCTGGTTCTCCCCAACCCACCTCACCTTCACAGGAGGTTATAATCAGTAGTGTGTTGACAGATGTTTTAACAACTGGCTTTTGGAGAGGCAGAGAAAAAAGTCCTGGTGGTAGTGTCTGCCGATTGCCGTGGTGTAAATGCTCCCACCGTTGCCCGTTTTGAGCTGTCCGTGTGATGGCACTGAATGCAGAGGTCAGAGAGATGAAGGGTCAGCTCTCAGGGGCCATTCCAACCCACTTGACCAAGGAAGAGGACATCCCATTGAGTAAACATACAAGAATGGAAAGGAGAGACACGGAGTGTTTCTAGAGAGGGAACAACGTCCGAGAGACCAAGCCGGTACTTGGTGGCCTGTCTCTCTCCCCAGGGAGCCCCAGGGAGCAGGAGAGACCCTGAGCACCCGGGGGGCCAGCCCAGGACCCTGTAGACCTGCTGCCCCAGGACCGTGCTGAAGGAGCACTCCCACCAGAGGGCAGGATGGAGGAACAAAAGGAGACATGTGGCCCAGAAGGCTACCAGGAAGGCAGCAGGAGGAGGTGATGTAAGTGATCCTCACTGCCCCTGGGAACAGCTGGCTTGGACCACAGACTCACGCGTGAGCAAGGCTGAGCTGAGAGGTGCTGGCCGGCTGACGGGCAGAACCGTCTGGTCCGACTGCCAGTCAGTCGGGAAACAGAACAAGCAAGACCCCATGGAGTGCAAGGTCCCGAATTACGGTCAATTACAAAGAAACGATCATGGCTTACATGTGTGCGTGTCTAACAGTGAGTGCCTCGCTTACCCAGACACCCCCCGACACACACTTTTTTTTCATTCCGATCCTGGGAGGAAGATGGAACAGTCAGTTCTTTCCCCCAAAGGCTGACGGCGTGGAAGTGGGCAGCGTGCCTTGCGGGAGGGCCGTCCCACACTGTGCCGCTGTGCCCCGGGGCCTGTTCTGTGCACCCTCCTCCCCCAACCCTTCATTGTCTCTTCCTTTCAGCGGCTCTTCTCATTCATTCCATCTTGGCAGCAGCCTCTTGTGTAACTGAAACCGCAAGAAACTTTTTGTTTGGCTTCTAATTCAGAAGAAATTCCAGTAACTCAGTTCCCGCTACTTGAAGAAAAAAAAATCCAGGGCTCTGCTCTAGAGAATTTAGCTTTTTCCGTGGGCATCTATGTTCACAAAAAATGCACCTTTGCGCCCTCTCCCCAGCTTCTCCCACTGGCTCTGGCATCTGAAGTACTGGGTCCCTCACTCAGGCAGCCCAAAGAGTCCTGGCACAACCCAGGGCTGGGTTGAGCTGGGGGAGGGGATGGCGGGTTTCTGTTTCCTCGCTGGAGCCAATCCTGTGAAGAGTTGTTGAAAGATGGGCTTGGCTGGTCCCTCTCTCCTCACCAGGGTATACTGCTCATTTTCGTTTTTTCGGCAGGCAGAAGCCCGAGCAGGCAAGGGATGAGATCTCCAGGCATCCAAGCCCCCCTGACCTTGGAAACCAGCACCGCCAGGGCCCCTCACGCCCTCCCCCACGGGCCATCTCTAATATCTGCCAACATCCTTACAAACAGCTCTTGGCTTGCGTGAAAAATTCACCAGTGGCTGCTTCATCGGGAAGAAGGACTTCACTTTGTATGTTCCAGGCCCTTACTATTCAAAGTGGGGTCCCAGATCTGTGACCACAATGTCCTCTGGGAGCTTGTTCCAAATGCAGCATCCTGGATCCCTAACCTGGATCTCCTGAATCTGAATATGGACAATTTGATAGCTGGTGTTTATTTTCTATTCTTTTCTTTCTTGGAGTATTGTGACTTTCCCAGAATTAAATGGTGTCTGGCTGTGAATAATGCCAGTATCATGAAATACAATGTAAGTAGTGTAGTAATTTATGGTAAAAGCAACAAATAACTGCGGGAAATTACTTGTAAAACAAACCACTGCAGTTCCTTATAAGATTCCTACTATTTTAAAGAGATGTTCACACCAATGAACAGGTTTTAGAAGTCAGAGTTTTTGAGAGTGTTTTTGGAATACTCTTCAAGCTCTAGTGACAATCACCAAGAAGCAAATCAAGGTTTAAAAAAAAAAAAAGAAGGCTGGGCTCAGTGGCTTGTGCCTGTAATCTCAGTACTTTGGGAGGCCGAGGTGGGAAGATTGCTTGAGCCCAGGAGTTGGAGACCAGCCTAGGCAACTTAGCAAGACCTCATCTCTACAAAAAAAATTTTAAAAATTAGCTGGGCATGGTGGTGCATGCCTGTAGTTCCAGCTACTCAGGAGGCTGAAGCAGGAGGATTGTCTGAGCCTGGGAGGTCGGGGCTGCAGTGCATTCTAGCCTGGGCGACAGAGTGAGACCCTGACTCAAAAAATAAAATTAAAATTAAAAAAAGAATCTGCATTTTAATATGATTCCCTGAGCAAACCATTTGCATATTAAAGTTTGAGAAGTGCTGTCTTAAGACCATGTGCTGGTAACGCTTCACTTAACTGCCATTTACCAGGGACCTGTGGTGTACCAGGCACTGTGCTTCATGTTGAGGGATGAAATTTAGTGACCACGCAGGACAGACTGGCTTATGGCAAAGATGCCCTGTCCCTGGCGGGTCGGGTGTGGATGTACTGTAAAGGTCTGTGGTCCTTCTTCATGGAGGTGACTCTTACTCGTTCCAGCTCAACCTTGGAACTTAGGTTGCTTCAGAAGCGTTTTCTGCAGAATTCTGTGGCTGATGCTGGTTTGTTACCCAAACTCTCTCCCCCGACCCTCTTCTCTTTTCCCCCTGCCACTAAAAAGGCTGAAAAAGGTAAGATACTTTGTTGATCTCCCGTGCAGCCAGTTGTAACCACAAAACTGAATTCTGTCAATAAAATGAAGGAGAAGTAGCCTCGTTCCTTGCTACTCAAAATGCGGTTTCCAGCGGCCCTGACATACTCTGGCAGCTGGGTCAAAATGTGTTATTGCAGGCTCCATCCCATATCTATTGTATCCAAACCTATATTTTACCAAGACCCTCAGAGATCTTGGTAATATGCATATTGAAGTTCAAGAAATATGATCCTAGGGGCTTCTATGGTAAGTCGCTGTTTTCTGTTAAATTAAAAAAAAAAAAACCCATTGTTTTACTTTTTGCTATTGCTGACACTGCTCCTTCCTGGTTCTTGCTGCTTTGGATGGGGGCATGATACCTGGAACCACATTAGCCATCTTGCAACCATGAGGAAACCAGCTTGAGTATGAAAAGCCAACAGGCTTCATATCCAGAAGTGGAAGGTGGGTTTTCAGTGGCCATCTTTAGCTGCCAGACCAATTCTGAGGCTACCTCCAGATGAGGCTACCTCCAGACAGCTTAAGTATTGTGTTACCTAAAGCAGAAAATATTCTTGACATGTACTCTCCGTCCTTTAGAATGAGCACAGTGGACCAAGCCCAAAGAAAGCTCAATCTTCTGCTGAAACCTGCCACAGCCAGACCGCAGGTCTCCCTCTCTTCTCTAGCAAGAGGTGGTGAGCCTCATCTGTACCTGACAGCTCATTCAGCAGGGACAGCTGGCTCTGACCCGGTGAGCACATACTTACAAAGACACTCCTGTTCTTCCCCCTCCCAAGGTCTCACCCTTGGTGGTTACCCCCTCCAGCTATGGAAGAAGCGGTCTCTGTGACCTATCTCCTAAAGCCACTTTAGGAGGGCTTTCTAGACCAATAGGGGAGGCTGTATTTTCTCCCAGGTGTTTATTTGGAACTCAGCTTCCAGAAAGCTGCTGTTCCTGCCTAGCTCCTCAGAGAGGCTCCCTGGGGCTTCCCTGCTAGGAAGGAAATCCAAGCTTTAAGCTCTGTGTGCCAGGAACACATTCAGGAGCTGTCTGGTGCCTTTTGGCTCTCAGGACTGTCTACTTTGGGGATAGGAAAAAAGAAAAAGGAGGAAGCAGGATAAACTGGATGTACCCTGATTCAGCCTCCAAATGTGATGTAATGCAAAGTCCATCAAATTCCAGGAACTTCCTCCCCCCAGAATTGCCAACTCGTAGTCTGGCTTTGGGGATGGAAACTCTTTTTTAAACAATCATTATCAGCAGGTCTTTCTTTCTTTTTTTTGAGTTGGAGTCTCACTCTGTCGCCCAGACTGGAGTGCAGTGGCCCCTCCCAGCCACCACAGCCTCGACCCGCTGGGCTCCGGCGATCCTTCCACCTCAGCCTTCCAAGTAGCTGGAACTACAGGTGCATGCTACCACACCCGGCTCTATCGTAGAGATGAGGTGTCACCAAGTCGCCCAGGCGGGTCTCGAACCCGCGGGGTCAGGCAATCCACTCACCTCGGCCTCCCAAGGCACGGGATTACAGGCTGAGCCACCAAGCCCGGCTAGCAGGTCTTTCTTTTCAAGAGACTTGTCCATGTCAGGTCTTTCTGGCATGGGTTTTCCTCATTCCCTCTCGTCTTCTTATGAATAAACTTTATTTTATTTCCCTCTCTTCTTCTTGCTAATAAACATTGTTTTAAAACTTTGAAAAAAAAAGATTATTAAATTAGGCAAATCTACCCAGGTTCTTCCAAAGGAGGGTGGACAGGGAAGGAAGGAGGGAGGGAAGGAAGGAAAGAGGGAGGGAAAGACAGAGGGAGGGAGGGAGGCAAACCATGCACGACAATAAGGGATTTGTGAAACAAAGACACAGTAATAGAAACCATCAAAAATGAAAGTCAGAGAAAAAAAAAGGAATTAAGTCAAATGAAAGAATATCAGTGACCTGTTTGACACCATCAAGCAGCCTAGTACATGTGTAAGGTTCCCACAGGAACGGGTGAAGTAGGAGGAATAAAAAAAAATTATAGAATTCATAGCCAGAAATTCACCAAGTTTAATTTTAAAAGATTCAAGAAGCTCAGTGAATGCCAAGCACTGAAAACATGAAGAAAAATAATTACATCCAGGCACATCATAACCAAAGTGCTCAAACAGTGATAAAGAGGAAATGTTCAAAGTAGCCAGAGCATCAAGACATCTTTGTGTGCAGTAGGACAAAGACAAGGATGACAGCAGATTTCTTGTTGGAAACAACACAAGCAAGAAGACAGTGGAACAACAGCTTTAAATGAATGAAAGAAAAAAAACCTGGCATCTTAGAATTCTATACTAAGTAAAAGCGTCTTCCAAAAACAATGGTGAAAAATAAAGACATCTTTTCAGACAGACAAAAGCTAAAATATGTCATTACCAGCAGATATGCACTACAAGAAATGTTCAAAGAAATCCTTAAACAGAAGGAAAACAATAAGAGATGGAGGTGTAGATTTACATAAACGAATAAAGAGCACCAGAAATGGATTTCCAGGGCTAGGTAGGTTTGACTTCTCCTTTAAAAGATAATTGGCTGCTTAAACAAAAGTAATAAAAATGTGTTGTAAGGTTTATAGCAAATGCATAATTAGACTCTATGGGAGCAATAGCGTAAAAGCCAGGAAGGGAGAAATGTACGTGTGTTAGAAAGTTCCCATATTATTTGTGAAGTGGTATAGTAACAACAGAAGGTAGGCTGTGATGATAAAGAAGATATACTATGACTCCTACAGCAACTGCTAAAGTAAGAAAGCAAAGAATTTTAGCTAATAAATCAATAAAAGGGATACAATAAAATCATTAAAAATACTCAGTTAATCCAAACGGAGGCATGAAAAGGGAAAAGGGAATAAGAAACACATGGGACTAACAGAAAACAACAGCAAGATGTCAAACATAAATCAATAGCAAATGGGCTGGATACCCCAAGTACAAATCAGACGGAATAAAAGAGAAAGACCCAACCATATGCTGCTTACAAGAAATTCACTTTAAATATAAAGACATAAATGGGTTAAAAGTAAAAGGATGGAAAAAGATACACAGTCATCCCTCACTATCTGTAAGGAATTGATTCTAGGATACCTTCTCCCACCCCCTCAGATACCAAAATCCTCAGATGCTCAAATCCCTAAAATGGCATAGAATTTGCAAATAGCCTACGCAATCTTCCTGTATAGTTTAAATCATTTCTAGATTACTTATAATATCTAGTACAGTGTAAATGCTATGTAAATAGTTGTTACACTGAATGGTTTCTTACTTGTATTTTTTTATTTTTGTATTGTCATTTTTTATTATTTACTTTTTGAATATTTTTAATCCCCCAAATGTGGAACCCTAGACTACAAGGACCAACTAAACAATACTAAGACAAAACCAAAGAAAACTGGAGTGGCTATGTTAATATCAAACAAAGTAGATTTCAGAGCAAAGAACAACACCAGGAATCATTTTTTAAAAAGGAGTCTTTCCACAACAACAAAAGGACCAACTCTTCTAGGGCGCATGATCCTAAAGGTTTATGCATCTATTGACAGCGCTTCAAAATAAGTCCATGAAGCAAACAATCTTCTTTGGAGAAATAGGCAAACTGCAAGGGTACCTGCATAATCAACTTTTGTATAGCTAATCCTGAATTGTACCCCACATCTTTAAAATAAAGTAAAAAAATAAAATGAAATAAGAAATAGGCGAACTGATTCTAAAATTCATATGGAAATGCTAAAGACCTAGAATAACCAAAACTACTTTGGAAGAGAAGAACAAAGTTGAAGGGGTAAGCAGGGCTATCTGATTTCAAGACGTATCATAAAGCTCTAGTAATCAAAACAGTGGGGTATTGGTATAAATATAGACAAATGGATCCGTGGAACTAAACAGATGGTCTAGAAATAGACCCACACATATATGGAAAATGACTTCTAACAAAGATAAGAGAGAAAAGACAAGATACAAACTGAGATAAAATATTTGCAAAGCACATATCTGATTAAAAATAAAACTTGTAGCCAGCCAGAATATATAAAGAACTCTCAAAATGCAATAATAAAAATGACCCAAATATAAAATGGGCAAAAGATATGAACAGACACCAAAAAAGATAGGTCTGAGGGGGACCCTAAAAAACGCAGAATTTATTTATTAAAAAATTGTATATTTATTCCTACATGTTTAAACTTAAGTCACCTTCAAAGTACTCTCCATATGATGCAATACACATATTGAGATGCTTTTTCCACTGCTCAAAACAGTTTTTGAACTTGTTTTTTTTTTTTTAATGCCTTTTAGTGCTGCTGCTGCTGCTGTGTTTGGTTCCACCTCTTCCACATCAGCAAAACTTTGAGAACTTTTTTCATCCAGGGAAACCAAAAAAAAGTCACTCAGAGCAAGATAAGACAAACAGGGAAGGTGAGAGCACAAGGGTCAAGCCATTTTCTGTCAAAAATTGCTGAATACTCAGTGTGGTGTAGGCAGGAGCATTGTCATGGTTGGCCACAACTTGGACGTCTCTTCTGCAAATTGCGATGCAACGTTCTCAAAACTTCCGGATAAAAACTTTGGTTGACCATTTGATCCAGAGGAACAAATTCCAAGTGTACTACAAGGGGCCCACCGTCCAAAAGATAATTCCTGTTTTGGGGGTCCACCCCTTATAAATGGCACATAAGCACAGGTAAGATGTTTAATATTAATCTATGGTCATCAGGGAAATGAGAACTGAAAAATACGAGCATTTTTCATCTGGTATCATCTGCACTGGATACATATTACAATGATTAATATAAAAAATATTGACCATAGCAGGTATTGTTGAGGGTATAGGGGAACCAAACTCTTCTACACTGCTCATGGGAGTGCAAAATGGTACAACCACTTTGGAAAAGAGTTTGGCCACTTCTTAAAAAAGTTAAGCATACACTACCCTAAGATGTAACCATTCTACTTCTGGGGATTCTACCCAAGAGAAAAGGAAAGCTTACATCCATACAAAGATTTGTACACAAATGTTCACAGCTGCTTTATTTTAATAGCTCGAGATTGGAAACAACCCACATGTCCATCCACAAGTGGATAAACAAATTGTGGTATATCCATACAATGGAGCGCTACTCAACAACGGAAAGGGATGATGAATTATCAACACACCCAACCCCATGTATCGACCTCAAAATAACTATGCTGAATGAAAAGCCAGTCAAAAAAGAGAACCTGCTGTATGATTCCATCTATATAAAAACGGAAAATACAAACCGATCTATGGTTGACAAAAAAGAGATAGAGCATGTTGGGGAGGGGTGAGCTAGTGGGACTGCCAAGGGACAAGAGGGAAACTTCTGGGGACAATGGATTTGTTTACTCTGTTGATTATGGTGATGGTTTCAGGGATATTCACATACATCAAAACTTTTCAAAGTATACATTTGAAATGTGTGCCGTTTATTATGTCAACTTTATCTCAACGAAGCTGTTTTTAAAAATTTACAACATCATAGACCTAAAATGGGTGAATTTTACTGTATGTATGAAAATTATACCTGTCAACAGAAACACCTTTAAAAATAAATGGCAGATATAAAAGCCAGCAGAAAACACCTGGATATTGGGCAATTTCACCCTCTGGTTTGTTTCTGTGGCATTTAAAGTCAGATACACTCCGATGCCCAGTGCAGATGATACCAGATTATCTAGTGGGGAGTGAAGGTGGTCCTCACTGCAGGTCTGAGGCATGGCAGCACTGGGCCCCAGTGGCCTGGTCAGCCCTGGTCTGTGCTAAGTGGTGATGCTGTGTAACCACCCTCAATGTGATCACATTAAAGGCGGTTTCTACAACTAATGTAATATCTGCAGGGCCCTCTGCTCTGCTTTCTCTCTGTGCAAGTGTAATAGGATAAGGCCTAGTAATAAAGTGTTAACATGCAATAAAGAAGCAACCGAGAAAACAAATCCATTTGTAGCAGGCAGCTGAGGTAGGAGCAAGATGAAGAGGATAGAAACCACCCTCTTGCCAGGCAGAGGAGGCAAGAGAGAAAAGACCCCCTCACCTTCTCGGGACGTTGCCAAGACTCAGAGGTGAAAGACTCAAGCCATGCTGTGCTGGCATCTTCAAGAGGGACCATGTTGGGAACATCCTCTTAGGGGTCATCACAGAAGCCCACCCAGTGTTGCTGCCTGAAGCCTATTTAGATTTATGAGCAAGCCTGGGGGGCTCTGAAGGTGGTGGTTGTGGTTTGTTTTTTGTTTTGTTTTTGCTAGAGGGTGAAAATAATAGCAAAACTGCTATTGAGAAGCAATAAGAAAGGCCCTCTTCACTATCAGTCCTCAGAGACTGAGAGTGTGTGTACATGTGCGTACACTAGAAGGAGAGAAAGGAATGAAAGGAAACATTTCTAGGACATTAGTTGACAGATATAACTGTTAGGAATAATTGTTGGTGATGACGCTTCCAAGCAATGGCTCGTTGGGTCTCCTGTGTTTCCACACCTGTAAAACAGGAATGATCATCATGGCCACCTCTAGGGGTTTTGGAGGAGAGGCACTAACATGTAAGAGTGTTATAGTAAGTATGAAGTCAAAAACAAATGTCAGCCGGGCTCGGTGGCTCAGCCTGTAATCCCGCGCCTTTGGGAGGCTGAGGTGAGTGGATTGCCTGAGCCCGCGGGTTTGAGACCTGCCTGGGAAACTTGGCGAGACCTCATCTCTACAATAAAAATTAAAAATTAGCCGGGCATGGTAGCACACGCCTGTAGTTCCAGCTACTTGGAAGGCTGAGGCAGAAGGATCGCCGGAACACAGCAGGTCGAGGCTGCGGTGGCCGGGCGCGGCCACTGCACTCAGTCTGGGTGACAGAGTGAGACTCCAACTCAAAAAACAACAACAACAACAACAACAACAACAAAACAAAAAAACAAAAAAACAAATGTCAGTTACCTATATTAGTGGAGGGCATGGTCCCTGATAGGAAAGCTTAATGCTATCCTATTTTTAGTGACTTGGCAACCCTTGTGATGTGCTGAAAAGGATTTAGGCAGAGATGTCAAGGCTTGCATACCCCAGGCAGTTTCAATGAGCAGCTAGAGTTTATGTCTGAGACCCCCTCTGGTCCCTGCCCCCCTAATTCAGGTACCCAGCTTCCAGACTGCCCTGTTTCTTGTCCTATCGTTCTCCCAAACCTATGCACCCAGCTGAACTTGGCCTTCCTATGCTGCAAGCATTTTCTTCTCTCTCCAAATATTTCCTTAATCACAAACTGTACTGCTGGGAACCCCACTTTTTGACTGTCCTGGTGTCTGCTTCGATTACGCTGCTAAACACATGCATGCTGAGGTGTAGATGCTGCTAATGTCTGTGTCTATTCATCTGCCCTGGTAACAGAGGCCCTAAACATTTTCTCACTGTGCTGTACTCCACTGCGCTCCACGGAGCCCTAACACTTCTAGCAAGATGTCTAAGGACCTCTGTGGGGGCTCAGGAGAAGCTGGCAGGCCAACTTGGATCATCCATTCTTCCTCATGCACTTGAACCAAAGCATCCCAACTCTTGCCTGTTCTGTGGAGAGTCTTCTCAGAAGAGAGGGCTCTTTGGTTAGATAATGTTTACAAATTCCTGACTTACTTAGCTAATGTTAAAGGTTGGAATCTTCGGGGGGAAATGGCAGATGCTTCAAGTCAAGGATGGGATCAGGGCACCAGCTCAGCCCACTTTTGACCAGAATGCAACAGAGATTGGGGTTCCTATCCCAGACCTGCCGCCAACCAGGAGTGGGTCATGAGCACAGTCTGCCTTTGCTTTAGGCCTGTCTTCTCCTCTGAATAATGAAGTAGACTTGGCCCTTGGTATCCGTAGGTTCAGCCAATCTCATATTGAAAACATTAGGGAAAAAAACCTAGGCCAATAAAAAAATACAAATAAAAAATACAGTATAAGTCGGGCTCGGTGGCTCAGCCTGTCATCCCGCGCCTTTGGGAGGCTGAGG
>NW_007246540.1:517770-531845 GCF_000164805.1 Carlito syrichta
ACTGCACTCCAGTCTGGGTAACAGAGTGAGACTCCAACTCAAAAAAAAAAAAAAAAAATAGAGTATAACAACTATTTACACAGCATTTTCAAAGCATTAGGTATTATAAGTAACCTAGAGACAATTCAAAGTATACAGGGGGATGTGCATAGGTTATATGCAGTTCTATGCCATTTTCTATCATGGACTTGAGCTTTCTCAGATATTGATATCTGAGAGGGATCCTGGAACCAATCCCTCTTCGGATACTGAGGGATAATTATCATTGGGACCAATGACTTTTGAGCTTCCTTCTGGCTCTAAAACTCATATTTCTTTTTTGTGAGTTGGAGTCTCACTCCGTCACCCAGGCTGGAGTGCCGTAGCATGCTCACAGCCACCCCAGCATCGACCTCTGGGCTCTGGCGATCCTTCTGCCTCAGCCTTCTAAGTAGCCGGAACTCCAGGCACACGCTACCACGCCAGGCTAATTTTTGATTTCTTGTAGAGACAAAGTCTCGCCAAGTTGCCTGAACTGGTCTCAAATCCGAGGGCTCACGCAATCCATGTGCCTCAGTCTCCCAAAGCACTGGGATGACAGGCTGAGCCACCGAGTCCAGCCTAAAACTCATATTTCTTGAGTGTTCATTGTGGGTGGCCCCTCCAGAAAGGGCCTGCTACTGAACACCCACCCTAGGAGTTCCCAGCCCTCTACAGGGCTGCTCTGCTCTCCCCACCACATCTTCCATGGCAAGGCGGGGGCTTCCTTCTCACCTTGGCTTGACCATGACAGAAAAGGGCACAACGCAATTTGATTAATTCCACAGGGAATGGAGCAAAGATCCCATGGGGCAGTGAACTGAGATGGTTGGGTCTGACTCTTCCATGACACAAGCTCCACCCGTGTGTGCCAATGAATGCAGGTGACAGGACAAGGGTGGGGCTGCAAGCTGAAATGCATGGATGGGACTCCATGTGAAATGAAGGCACAGGGTAGGGAAGGCTGTGTGTGCCCGGGGCTGGAGAAAGGCCTAGAGCAGGGGTCCGGGGAGAGTGCTGGGTCCAAAGAGCCATGAGGTACAGCTGGGAGGTTCACCAGACCGTCTGCGGGGGCATGGGCCTTCTGGGAAGACACAGCCTGCAAGTCTGTCCCTTCTGGGGTGATGCTAAGAAGTCGAGTCAAGCCGGGCTCGATGGCTCAGCCTGTAATCCTGTGCCTTTGGGAGGCTGAGGTGAGTAGATTGCCTGAGCCCGCAGGTTCGAGACCCGCCTGGGCAGGTGAGACCTCATCTCGACAATAAATCAAAAAATCAGCCGGGCGTGGTAGTGTATGCCTGTAGTTCCAGCTACTTGGAAGGCTGAGGCGGAAGGGTTGCCGGGGCCCAGCAGGTCAAGGCTGCGGTGGCCGGGAGCGGCCACTGTACTCCAGTCTGGGTGACAGAGTGAGACTCCAACTCATAAAAGCAAACAAACAAACAAACAAAAAGTCGAGTCGATAGATGCACAGACAGACATACAGTCATGCCTCTCCCTTACTCTCGACACACACCGTAAATTGGGGAAAGGAGATCGCATTCGCTAGGCCAGCATAGCTGAAGACTGCCAGCTAGCAGGACAGCGATTACATACCAAACGCACTGCAGCAACTAATTTTCAAGCAGATCAAAATAAATCAGAAAACAAAACCATTCTGACAGCAGAGAAATGTGGAAACGTGTTAAGCGGTAATTACAGTCCTTTCCCCCTTGTTTCACCCGCGTCTCTCCCGCCACTGGCGCGGGCATCGAATCACAGCTGTCACTCTCTGTCAAGAGGCCTGTGTGCATGCACAGGCGTGTACAGGGCATGCCAGGCCAGGAGGACTGCCACCATGCCTGGCTGCTGGGGACCAATGTCTCCTAACACTAGAGGACGGGGGAGTTGGTGTCCCATGCCAGCCAGGAACCCCACACCAGCCAGGCTGGTATCCCTTCAAAGCAAACGCCGTCACCCCTTGCTCCAGCCTGTGCCCTCCAACCACTCCATAGATGGGGCTCCACATCAGGCAGTCCCGTCCCCTCTCTGCCCTTTGGGATTAACAAGTGTCCTCTTAGCCCACAGGAAATCTTACAAAGTTCTTTGCATACCCCCTCAGGCTGTCTGGGCTTCATTTGCCAAGGTACCCCAAGAAGTCTAGATTCCTTCTTCTGGTTTCGCTCTGATTTGATTTCCCGGAAAGGTCAAGGCCCTCTCCCCACCTCTGAAAGAAGAGTCATGTCTCCATGGCTCTGGCTGCCCTGTTGGTATTGGCCCAGCATCATAGAGGAGCTTCTAGCACACAGAAAAAGTCAACTCTGCCGGGGGTGGGGGGTTCCAGTGTCTTGTTCGCCTACTCAAGTTCTTTCCCTAATGATACGTGCCTGGGCCCCTGGTTCCTCACTTTGAGCTGTTGGTACAATTAGCCCTTTGTATCCACGGGTTCTGTATTTGATGACTCAACCAACCACAGATCAAAAACATCTAGAAAAAAATTTTTTTAAATAGTCATTTAAGCCAGGCTCGGTGGTTCAGCCTGTAATCCCGCACCTTGGGAGGCTGGGGTGAGTGGATTGCCTGAGCCCGTGGTTTCGAGACCCGCCTGGGCAACTTGGTGAGACCTCATCTCTACAATAAATCAAAAAATTAGCCGGGCGTGGTAGCGCATGCCTGTAGTTCCAGCTACTCAGAAGGCTGAGGCGGAAGGATCACTGGAGCCCAGCAGGTCAAGGCTGTGGTGGCCGGGAGCGGCCACTGCACTCTAGTCTGGGTGACAGAGTGAGACTCCGACTCAAAAAAAAAAAAAATAGTCATTTAAAAATACAAGTAAATAAAAATGAGAAAGCATAGCAACTTTTATACAGCATTTACATAGCATTAGGTATTATAAGTATTCTAGAGATGATTTAAATTTTACAAGAGGATGTGCATAGGTCCTAAGCAAATACGACGCCATTTTACAGAACAGACTCAAGCATCCTCAGAATTTGATACGTGGGGGGTGGGGCAGTCCTGGAACCAAACCCCTGTGGATACTAAGGGACAATCACATCTGGATTTGAGAGGATCCAAAAAGTCACCCGGACAATAACCTTCCACAACTAAGTTAGTCAAATAAGGAAGGATATCACTGAGACACTCTTTTTCTAATAGGAACAGAATTAAAGCATAGCATGTACTACAAACAGCTGTTTTTAAGGGCCAGCATCAGAGTCTTGTTTGCCTGTCAATTGATCTCTTTTAGCTGTGACCTTATTTTATTCAGATCCTGGGCCTAAGAACATGTGTCCAATAGAACGGATAAACAGAAGGCCACACTAGTCACATAGTAACATGTCCCTGTTTCGGGAAAAGATCGAGTTGGAGGCAGCAGCAGCCCCAGCGCTTTCAGCCATCCGCTCACGGCGTTCAAAATGCAGGCACGTTCCGACAAAGATGCGGTGAGAGAAGCAAGAGAGCAAATCAGCTGACTTAGAGTGGCTACTCTCTGTGAAGTCAATTATGCAGATCCTTGTGATGCCGGGCCCTAGGAGCAGCTTCTAGGAGTAGCTCCTTTCTTGTGGTCTCAAGAAATACGAAAAAGAAAGAGGCCAGTCCACAGGTTTGCAGTTTCATGATCTCTGCTATCTGGCTTCCTGCTCAAGGTGTCATCAGAATCAAAGGCAACAGGCTTCTTGGGAGGAGTTGACTGATGACAGGAGGCAGATGCCAGACTGTGAGAAGCAGGAGCGATGCAGGGGGCATGCAGGAGGATGCAGAAGGATTCAGGAGGAAGCAGAAAGATGCAGGAGGAAGCAGAAGGATGCAGGAGCACAGAGGAAGGGGAGATCTACAGGCACGGGCCAGACTTCATGGCAGAGCTGGAATCGAAATAGGCTTTGAGGCAAAGATGAGGAAAAAGAGTTTTAGGCAGGGGTGAAAGAAAACAGGAGTATGTGGAGAGCACAAACAGATTTCCCTGGTGATGTAGAGGATTTGCAGCACGGAGTGGGTGTGGTTGGAAGCCAGATTGTGGAGAGGATTGATTTGGACTGCTTCTTCCAACAAACAATGGCTGAAAGTTTGAGAACAAAGCATCAACTTGACGAGAAAAATGTTTGGGAGAAATCTGCCCCACTGGTGGTCTCACAGATGCTCATCTCTCCCGAGTCCTAGAAGGATGCTCTACCTGGAAGAGTGTGCCCTGTAATCAATAAGAGCAGACACCTATATGGCACACAGCATGCAGTAGGCACTTTACCTTTAAATCAATTAATCATCACATCAACTCCCTACCATAGATGCTATGCTTATCCCCATTTTATAGGCTAGGAAGTCGAGGAACTAAGATGTTAAATAACTTATACCTGGCTAGTAAGTGACAACCTGGGGATTTGAACTCAGGCCATCTGGCTTGTAACCCTTAAACTACACTGTCTCTTGGGGAAGATTCTCTCTGAGTACTTCTCCCAAGGCTCAGGGCGGTCTCCACTTTGTTTTGTGTCAAATGGGAAAATACCCATTCCGGGACTGCACCTTGGACTTAAAACTCCAGGAATATTTTTTTTTCCATTTAGGACAGAACTAGAAAAGAGGAACACAAGAGTGGAGAAAAATCTGCACTTCACCCAAATTGGCACTGGAGGCCATGAGCTGGATCCCATGCCACACCCCTCTCGGGCCCTTCCAGTCTGGCCTGTGCAATGACAACTGGGTAATTCACACAAGTCTGGAGATGACAGAGCCCGCTCATCCCAGGGCCCCGTGGGATTCAGGAGAGGAGTCACAGCTAGCATGGGAAAGAAAAGTGTTTGCTATGACCCCAAACAGATCCGTGTTGTCTTGGAGAGCAGCCGCAGGCCACCAACCTTGGGCAAAGGGAGCATCTAGACCATCTTCTCTCTCTCGCTCTCTCCCCATCCTGCTCTTAATTTTGGAGTTGCAGGGTACAAGTAGAGATTGAACACATAAGTAGGTTGCATGCAGCCGGGTTCGGTGGCTCAGTCTGTAATCCCAGTGCTTTGGGAGGCTGAGGTGAGGGATTGCCTGAGTTCAAGACCCGCCTGGCCAACTTGGCGAGACCTCATCTCTATAATAAATCAAAACGAGCCGGGCACGGTAGCGCGCGCCTGTAGTTCCAGCTACTTGGAAGACTGAGGCGGAAGGATCGCCGGAGCCCAGCAGGTTGAGGCTGTGGTGGCTGGGAGGGGCCACTGCACTCCAGTCTGGGTGACAGAGTGAGACTCCAACTCAAAAAAAAAAAAAAAAAAAAAAAGTAGGTTGCATGCAGGTGAAGTTTGGGCTTCTAGCTGGCCCTCTCTCCCCCTGATAGTGGACCCAGTGTGTTGCCACATGACCATGCCACGTGTCCCCCTTCCTCCTCCCCTGGCAGTGTCCGGGGTCTGCTTATCCCACCCTCATGCTCATGTAACTGGTGATCAGTCCCGACTATGATTGAGAACGTGTGGTATTCAGTTATTTGTTTCTGTGATAGTTCATTTGGTATGATGGACCAAGATATCACCCAACACCGGTAAGGATGGCTATAACCAATAAGCCAAAAACAACAGGTGCTGTTGTGGCTGCAGAGAAAAGAGATGCTTCTGCACTGTTGGTGGGAATGTAAGCTAGTTCAATCTCTATGGAAAGCAGTGTGCTGACTTCTCAAAGAACAATCGAGTTCCTGGCTCTCGTACGATCCATCAATCCCTCTGCTGGGAATATACCCCGAGGACCATAAATTGCTCTACCAAAAATACACCTGCATATGTATGTTTATTGCAGCACAATTCACAATAGCAAAAACACAGATTCACCTCCCTTTGACTCTCACCTCACTGCACCCCTCCCCTATCACCACCCAGCCCCTCCATGGAGGAAACTCGTCTGTTCCAGGACATGGTAACGACTTCATATGCTCCCCCAAGTGGATGAAGACCTCACCTGAAAGAACAATTGAAATCGTGGCAATACAGACATTGTGGCACCAGAAAGAGACATTCAGGAACCAGGAGCCCCACTTGAGACATGTTCACAATCAGCCTTAAGCCAGAGAGGAGTCTAATGGCTTTTCACTCCTTCCTGGTTCTGGTCTCCACTGGCTACAGGTCCCTGCTGGGTTGTGCAACTATGGTCCCCACCACGGAGGGCTCTGTCATCACCTCCAGAGTACCGTGGCCCTCGCCAAGCAAAGATGGTTCGTTTTCTCTCATTGGAGAACTCAGGCCCCTCGGCAAGATGGCCACCCTTTTGCCAATCCGAAAGTCCCAAAATGCCCTTAAGAGGGTTCGTTGAGTTGTGTTCTGGACCACTGGCAGGAAAAGTCCCTCCCCTTAGAAAGCTGACATTTCACAGAGAAGGGAGGTGTGAAATTTCAAAATTTCATGACAGTTTGTCCAAAGTGTTTTGCAAGGTAAGCAGCTAACTCTGCAGACAGAATAATTTGAAAATGCGTAACCTCTTTCTCAACTCCCCTTCTTGGGATGAGCTTTCTGGAGTCGGCCTAAGGAAGCTCACGTTACAAAGGAGCTCTGGCTCCTTACTGACTCCCCTGGGTTCTCTCTCTGCCCTTCGTTCCCCGGGTGGGGCTCTGGGAGCCTGGTGCCTGGGGACTGCCTTTGCCAGGCTCCCTGGACCTCTGGTTTCAGGTTGGCTGGACCAGTGAGAAGCACCAACAGGACACTGGAGACAGAAGGAGAGAGAAGTCAGGGCGTTTTCTTCCACATCCCCCTAAATTGAAGCCTTGGTCCTGGCAGCGTCCGTGTCCCTCCATAACCAGTTTCCACCTCACGGTCCCTCCTCCCGAGCTCCAGCTGGGAGGGCCCCAAGGATGCTATTTCCCCCCTTCCAGCTTTGGACCCCAGGGTGGTAACAGCTCCCCTCTACCGCGAGCCCTGGGTGCCTCAATATCCCCTACTGGTCTCCTTACACCTCTGGACATATGCCCTTCCAACAATCTCTTCGATTGAAGAACCTGTGTAGAACTCTGATGCCAACGAACACTCGTTACCCATCCTTTGTCTTTCATCAAGGAAGGTTTCTACGAAAAGCACAAAGCTTCCACGGTGAGAAGTTGACTCCCGTCTTCCGGGATTGGTCATATCCAAACCTGTCCTAAATGGACAATCACCATTCTCATGTTACAAGTTCTACACGAGACAACATATCCGCATGGTCTAGAGGGCTGTGTGTGATGCTGAATCCAGAACCCGGGGGCTCCTCAGAGTTCCTCCACCCTCAGTCTTTGCTCCCAGAGGTAGAGAAAAGACAGTTTGTCAAATGGCCTTGAGCCCGCCTCCTTAAGCATGCACACAGACAGCAGAGTGTTGGCAGGTTTAGCCCAGCTGATTTCTTTCAGCCAGTCCATAAATCAAACCCTAATCCCCATTACTCCCTCTCGGTTCTGGGATTAGCATTCCTTCCCCCTCCCTGCCCCCCTGAATGCCTTTTACACATTGAAGTCATCTCGCTCCCTGAGTAGAGGCGGAGGCATTTTGTAACTGTCAGTGTTTTGACAAAGCGAGAGTAGTTAATCAGACGCCTGTGACTTCCCCTATCCCGGGCGACACATGGATTTGCTGGTACCTGCTGCCGGGTGGACAGTGGGCAGAGAGCAGACAAGCTCCCAGGACATCCATCCGAGCCCCAGGCAGGGGCCGGGGCTGGGGCGGGGTAGGCAAAGCCATGGAGATGGGACCCATTCACAAGACCCTCGGAGTGTGCCCGGGACTGAGTCTGCCTTCTCCTTCACTTCAGGGAAGGAATGCTCAGCCCCAACGAACACCACCAAGACTAACTAGGACAGAAAGGACCATCTCGTTCTCTCCTTTGCCTCTTCCGGAACTAAATCATCTTTGGCAGATGGTGTTTCTAGCCAGTCTCCCTGAGAACCTCCCCCAGTGCCTAGCAACCTTCAGCATGGGTCTGGCCTAACTGCCCACGATGCTCCTGGCTCAGGCGTCCACACTCCTCTGTCCACTGACAGGGCCCTTGAAGGAGCTCTCACACGAGTGTAGACACCACAAGCCCGACTGTTCCCGCTCCGGGAGCCCCTGGCCATCCCACCGTTTGTTGAGTGAATATGTGACCTCCTCCTCCCTCCAGCAATCCTCATGGCTCCCCCCCTCACCTCCCCCACCCTCCCCCACCTGTCCAGAAGCATGTCCTCTGCAGCCACGTCAAAACTTTCCTTTCTTAAAAAGAAACAATTTTCCAAAGCCCAGGGAGTTAATCCATGAAATCCTCTGGAACAAAAGCAGCTGGCCCAGGCCCTAGATAAGTCGATCAACAAACACGCCAGAGCCCAGCATGGTTCAAAGGGTTCTTTGTTCCAGCCATAAAGCATGGATCTTGTTGGTTCCTGCTGGTGACCCCAGCTTCTCGAAGTCTCACCCCTCCGGCTCTCAGTCCCACCCCACCGGCTCTCAGTCCCACCCCACCATGCCCTTGAAAGCTAAACTCTCTTCAAAGGGACCACATCATCCTTCCCCCCACCAGTCTCTCCCTCTTCGAAACCACCTGATTAAAAATTTTTGGAGCAAGTCAAGGTTCACTAACAAAATGCAAACAAACCGGTCCCTCGCAAAAAAGGCACGGGCTGCTCGACTCAAGTGGAGGCCCCAGATGGCTGTTATTCCGGGAGAGAATCAAAGAACCTAAAAACCTGTTTCTCAGACGACAACAACAACAGGGGGAAACACACACATACACAAAACCTGTTTTTAAATACCCGCTCTTCTTTTTCCGTGCAATCGATCCTGAACGGTGTCAGATGTCTGGCGGGTACACGAGACCACAAGAACAGTCAGAGAAAAGGGACTGGTGAGACCAGCCAGATGGCAAGATTCCCAAACATCACCAAGAGGGAATACCCCTCCCAGATGTGCCACACGGAAGGAATTCTGGCAGGCTCCTTGCTCACTGCCCTCGCGGATAGAGTCATTCCAACTCCCCTTCTCGGAGGGGGAGGGAAGGTCCAGGGTCCTGCTCTGGGCAAATGAGTCTTCCTCTCTTATGATTCAATTCCTTCACTTGGACTTGTCCAGGCTGGAGCTGAGTTTCAGGTTCTTTCTCTCTCTGCGCCTCAGTTTCTCATCTGTCAAATGGGCACTTCCATGGCTATGCTGCAGGCTGTGATGAGGGATACAAGATACCCCATGTGTCTTCATGGAGAGTGCGTATCAAATCTAGCAGGTGCTCTGTCGTTTCCTCCCTGTCTGCGTCTGCCCACACCCTATTCCCAAACTCCCAAGGAAATGCTCCCAAGTGTTGTACCAGAAGGCATATTTCCTAGCCGAGTAACCAGGGGCACACCCCGCAGCCTCTCTGGACCCCATTGGACTCATGATTTTAAGGTGCGGATAGCACTCATATATACCTAACAGGCTTGTGGACACTACAGGAGAGAATATGAATGAGTAAAACGCTTAGCCTCTCTTCACTACAGGAACATTTCTTGAGCTCCCGCGGTGGGCCAGGCAGGTGCTGGGTTTCGGAAACACAATGGTGGGCTATACCCTCAGAGCCCCTGCTCTCATGGAGACATTACACAAGCCAGCAAAAATCCATGCACAGTAAGACGTGACTGCAAATTCGGCTGCATTCTACGGGAGTTTTAAGAAGAAAAAGAACGCGGCACCTGGCTCAAAATAAACATTCAATAAATAACAGATGCTCTTGTTATTATCATCAGTAACCGGTCAGGGTAGCTTCATTATCGCTCAGTTTACAGAAGAGCAAAGAGATGCTCAGAACAGTTCGGTGCTTGTCCCCAGTGGCGCAGCCGGAAGGGCAGCTCGGGGATTCACACCCAGGCCTGCTAAGTTTGGGAGCCTTTGGTCTCTCCTCTGTGTCCTAAGGCCTCCGTGCTGTCACTCAGACTCCCTCTAAGCTTTCCTAAAAACTTCCCATCACCTTACCAGATCTTATTACTTTCCTCGAAGTGGGAGGACGTTGCCATTATCTTCTTTCTGCTTATAGGGAAACTGTGCACGTTAGAGTCAGGTCCATTTTCACTACAAGACCCTGAGGGCTCCTGCTTCTCTGCAAACCCAGCGCACCTTCCCGGCTCTGGGGTCCACAAAGGGACAGGGACAGAAACACATCGCGCCAACCCCAGCAGCGCCAACCTTGAGAGCACCATATCTTGTCTTACAGGTGAGCCCAGAGCACAGAAGGGTCACTGCGGAAGGAATGTGAGAGCAGGTGTCAGAGGCTGGAGCCTGCCCAAGGCCCCTGGACCCCCTGGAACAATATGCTCAGTCTAATTACTTTCAGGACCCAGCCAGCGCGCGCTGGTACATCCAACTTGGAGCTCGATACAGGATAACAAGGCCATATGCCCCCTCCACTGCCCGCCTCACACGTTCTCAAATGCCAACGGGCTCAGACGCGTGATTCTGGAGATGGAGAAAGGGAAGATGAGAAGCAGCTTTGGGAAAACAGGGGCTCTGGGGCAGGGAGAATGTGCTTTTGCCTAATGACACACACATGGCGATACACATGGCTGCCCGTTCCTCCGTGGCAGCCTGTGTTTTCCGAGCTCTGTGATAGCGGAATAAGAATTGCAACGGTGTCCACAGAGCCCAAGGATGAGGCATTTATCTCATCAGCTTGTTGAGATACAGTGTGGGTGTTTGGATGTCATTACTGTACCCAGAGCAGCGTGCAGCAGAAGAGGGCAGAGATGCTGAGATAAATAACACGGGAGCCTTTAAAAATACCCTGGGAACAAGCAGGCTACAGAGAACCCCAGGAGGTCTGAGCCAGAAGGGACCTGCAGGTTGCTGGTCCACCCGGCTCTCCCTTTCTGTAGGAGACAGAGGCCCAAAGGGAGTGAGAGAGCTCAGACCGACTCACAGAGGAAGGAGAGGAGCTTGCCAGCACCTAGGGTCCTTCCTGCTCCCTGCCAGGCTCATCACAGTGCCCCACAGGTGCGCGCTCTGGCATCCCCAACTGTGGAAAGATGGTGGCAGAGACACCACGGCACAGCCTCCCCCGTATTGGCAGGAAAGATGCCCAAAGGCTATACTATTCAGCATCCCCGGAATGAAAGGGGCTTGATTACCTGTGAAGAAGAGGCAGGGGCGTGGGAGGAGGACGAGATAGAGCGCAGAAGTCCCTCATCCTAGCCAACGTCCCCCCTCCCCTACTATCCTGCAAATCAGAAGCGGAGAAGGACATTGATGCCAGACAGAGGGGACGTCAGCCCTCCCAGCTTTGGAACGAGGCATCCAGCAGCGTCTCTGTTTCAGAGAGATCCAGGCCTGAGATCTTTGCCTGAAACATGAGTGGAACAAATGCCCCCAGGTGCTGGTTCCGGCTGTGGAATTCAGAACTGTGACTGGGGGGCAGAGGGCAGGGAGCACGTCACCTAGAGAGGCAGACACACGTGGTGACGAAGCGTTTCCTCCCAAAGTCTGCGCGGGAGGTCACTATCACACTGCCCACTCCAGCAAGGCCAAGGCCCTCCCCGAGGCCAGCAAAGATGCTGATCTCCAAGCTCACTGTCCTGGTATTGTTGCTTAATTCACCAGGTCACTTGAGGGTAGGAATGACCTCAGCTCATCAGGCAGGCGTCCTAGAGCTGATCTTTAAGGAGAAATCCAGAGGCTTCAGAAGCAGTCAAGAAAAAAAGCAGCTCAGACAATGGGAAAGACAGAGGGGTTGACAGCACAGGGAGCGGTGTGGCACAGGACAGGCCCGAGAAAACAGCTTGGGATGGGCAGAGGTGGACTCTGGTAGATGGACAAGAACTTCTTGGGACATAGCTGTCTCTCTGCCCCAACAAGAACACGGGGAACAGCAGCGTCAAAGGGAGGCTACCATCAATTTTAGGCAAGATATTTCCTGAGGAAGCAGTGGCTGCCAAGGGAATCCATGTCTCATCCGGAGGGGAGATCAGGCTGGATAGCCAGAGGGCTGGGCGACCTCAGGGATGCCAATCACTCCCTACACCCTGACCTGGCCGTAAAAAGCCCATGTGGAGGAGGGTCAGGGAGAAGCAGGAGGAACCATGAGCACGCAGCCATCTGTACGCCAGAGCATTTGGGAAAACGCTCTCAGCCTGGCACAATCGCAAGGGTTGAGTGCTTTGCCCTGGGTCATGAAGCTGCTAACTTGGACAAGTCATGTCATCCCACTGGACCTCAGTGCCCCCATCTGTAAGAAGAGAGGGTTGGACAGGACATTCTCTACAGTCCTTGTCAGTTCAGACATTCTGCAGTTCTCATCGCGGGCTTCTGATCTGCCAGTTTCCCCTCCCTGGATGGCTGTGGTCATCTGAAGGCAGGACAAGGGAGCAAAGGGCCCAGAGCACTGAACTGGGAAGGGCAGAGGCTACTCCTCCCCAGAAGGTCCCCAAGACCCTTACAGAGGCGTCCCCAGACATCCAAAGAGACACCACGGTCCACGGTGTGTCCATTCCAATTCCAGCAGGGCCCTCGCCCCACTGCCCACTCCCCGGGAGCCATCCCTGTGTGATGTCAAGAATCTGAGCCCTGCCTTCTGCCACCACCAGTGCAGGAGGGACTGTGAAGCACCATGGGGAGACGGTAGGGGTGGAGACCCCAGGCTACTCTGCTGCTCTGTGGGTGGAGGCTCAGGACTCCAGACCGGCTCTGAGATCACCTTTCATCCGTGCACTGGATCCCAGGGGTAGGACTTGGCTCAGCTAGGGCTCCCTCTCTGTTTCTCTCTCTCTCTCCTTTGCCCTTCTCGGGTCTTTCCTCCAGCCTCAGCCTGGACCTCTCCAGCCAGTCTCCACCTGGACATCTCACACTTAGCGTGTCCCAATCCCAACTCCTGAACTCTCCCCCCGCCTGCAGCCAGTTCCTGCCCATCACGTGCAGATTGTGGCTTCTCTCCAGTCTTCCAGTTGCGCAGGCCAAGAATGATGAGTCCATCTTTCTCCCACACCTAATGTCCAATATGTCAGCAGGTCATTTTAGCTGTACTACTTTTTTTTTTTTTTTTTGAGTCAGGGTCTCACTCTGTTGCCCAGACTGGAGTACAGTGGCACAATCACAGTTCACCGTAGCCTTGATCTCCTGGGCTCAGGCGATCCTTCCACCTCAGCCTCCTGAGTAGATGGGACTACAGATGTGCACCACCACCAGCTAATATTTTAATTTTTTCTGTAGAGATGAGGCCGTACTTTGTTGCCCAGGTTGGTCTCGAACTCCTGGGCTCAAGCAGTTGCCCCTCAGGCTTCCAAAGTGTTGGGATTACAGGTGTCCAGTGCCCAGCCTCAGCTGTACTTCTAAAATGTGCCAAGGATCTACCAACTTCTCCCCACCTCCTCCTGTATCACCCTGGTCCAAGCTGCTAACATCTGCCTCCTGGATCCACCCTCTCGACTGATCTTTACGTTTCTGCCAGCTCCTTGCAACGATTCTCTTTTAAAACACAGTCAGATCAGTCACTCCTTTGCTCAGAACCCTCCATGAGCTTCACACTTCACTCTGAGTCAAAGCCATAGTCATTGCCACAACTTGCAAGGCCGCAAGTGTTCTTCCTCTGTTCCTCACTGACCTCACCTCTGAGGACTTCCTGTGCTCTGGCCACACCTACCTCCTCCCTGCCCCTCAAACATACTGGGTACACTCTGGCCTCAGGATCTTTGTACCTGTTCCCTCTGCCCTTGAAGGCCATGCCCCAGATCTACAGAACGGATTCCATCACCTCCCACAGGTCTTTGCTCAGATGTCACCTTCTCAATAAGGCCTTCCCTGACCATCTATTAAAAATTAGAACCCTATCCTGAAGCACACTATCTCCTTCCTCCTCTGTATCTAATACTATACATTTTGTTGATTTTTTTCCCCCTTTTTTTCTTTCCTCCCATGAAAATGTAAGCTCCTTGAGGGCGGGGATTTTTGTCTGTTCTGTTCCCTGATGTAACTAGTGATGTATCTACAATACCTAACACCTGATGATTGATTATCTGTTGGGTGAATAGTAGCTCCTGTCCGGGCTCAGTGGCTCAGCCTGTAAATCTCAGCACTTTGGGAGGCCGAGGCAAGTGGATTGCCTGAGCCCGCGGGTTCGAGACCCACCCGGGCAACTTGGTAAGACCTCATCTCTACAATAAATTAAAAACTAGC
>NW_007246540.1:531910-547637 GCF_000164805.1 Carlito syrichta
GGGAGCGTGCCACTGCACTCCAGTCTGGGCGACAGAGCGAGACTCCCACTCAAAAAAAAAAAAAAATAGTAGCCCCTATCCCCTGAACATTCAAAAAGCAGGGAGCAAGAAGCTACTTTTCAGATCTGCTGTATGTTTCTGATCTGCTTGCTGTCACTCTCTCCTGCTCCCACTAACTTTCTGGACTCTCAGCATTTGTCCCACATTTGAGACAGCCCCACCCCCAACCCATCCTGCGAGCTATCCCTCTGGCTCCTGGCTGCCTCTTGGCCTCCCACCTCACCAGCCTCAGGCTCGGTCTCAGACAGACACCTGTCTGCTATGACCGCAGTCAATGGCATGGGTCAGATTTCTGGTCCAGGCTCTCTGCCCTTCATCGTCCACTTATGGCTGCACACACCCACCGTGGATGCCGCAGACATGGCCTTGGCCATGAGGAAGACAATACCACTGCAAGTGCAAGACGAAGCCGTCACTCTGATTGGTCAATGTTCATTGTCCCTTGGTGGGAGATGAGAGAGGGAACAGATTGGGGACTCAGAACACACCAGGTGTTTAATAGAGGGCTAAGTGAAAAGGCTCTCCAAATTACGTGCCAACACAGCAGCTTGCTATAGCGTCCGGCCTACTGCTTGCAGTATGGTTTCTGGGCTCAACAGAAAAGCCAAGGGAAAGGTGGTTGGCACGAGTGCCAGCTGACTGTCATATGGTTTGCAATCTCCTAATGGGAGGACAAAGTCATGGACTTCGGCCTGCATCTCCAGGTGACTCTGGGCATCTTCTGGGGTGAGCTGACAAACTCTGATCCAGCATTCAGTCCCACAACTCTGAGTCCTGAAGCTCGCCACTGTTCCCCTTGGAACGCTCTGCCTATCCCCTCTTTAGCCTGACTTTGCTACAGGTCAGAAAATCAGATTCAAGTCCTGGCACTCGCACTGACTCCCAGACTGACTGGGCTAACCCTCTTCCCCACGGGGACACTGAAAAGACAATAAGATGGAGGAAAGGTGAGCACTTTGGTGCCTAGGAGGGAGGGCGACAGTGGGATGTCACTCAACATCAGTCTCACATTAGTATATGAGCACACATCCTAGCCCGACAGCCTGAAACACATGCAGACACTCTAGGGCTCCCGCCGGCCAGGCGAAATAACCTGGAACAGCTTTGGAGAAGCTTCTGCTGCATGTGTGGGTTGCACAGGAATCCTTCTAGAGTGTGACCCCATATATGTGCAGAAAACTGCCTCTGGGCAGGGCGTGGTGGCTCATGCCTGTATTTCCAGCACTTTGGGAGGCTGAGGTCAGAGAATCGCTTGAGCCCAGGAGTTCAAGACCAGCTTGGACAACATAACAAAGTCTTATCTCTACGAAAAATTTTTTAAAAATCAGCCAGGGTCGGTGGCTCAGCCTGTAATCCCGTACTTTGGGAGGCTGAGGTGAATAGATTGCCTGAGCCCACAGGTTCGAGACCCACCCGGGCAACTTGGCGAGACCTCATCTCTACCGTAAATCAAAAAATTAGCCGGGCGTGGTAGCCCGCGCCTGTAGTTCCAGCTACTTGGAAGGCTGAAGCAGAAGGATCGCCGGGGCCTAGCAGGTCGAGGCTGTGGTGGCCAGGAGCGGCCACTGCACTCCAGTCTGGGCGACAGAGTGAGACTCCAACTCAAAAAAAAAAAAAAAAAATAAGCCAGGTATGGCGGCAAATGCCTGTAGTCCCAGCTACTTGGGAGGCTGAGGAGGGAGGATTACTTGAGCCCAGGAGTTCAAGGCTGAGGTGAGCCATGATCGTGCCACTACCTGGGTGACAGAATGAAACCCCGACTCCAAAAAAAAAGAAGAAAACTGCCTCTGATTCTATGTCTCCTAGTTAATAGTGGTGTCTATAATATTTTTTTATTTGGTGATTACTACATGCAAGGCATTGTACTTGTCATGACTTATTAATTCAATAGCTCTCAAAATGTGTCCCAAGGAACCCTAGAAGGGTCCCTGAGGCTCTTCCAGTGTGTCTGTGAGGTCAAAACTATTTTCATAATAATTCTAAGATGGTGTCTGCCCTTTTGCTCTAATGCTGTCTCAAATATACAGTGGAGTGTCACAGAGCCTACATGACACGTGCTATTGCAACATGTTGAATGACAGAGCAGATACGAGAATCCAACTGTTTTCTAGTAAGCCAGACATAAAGAAATGTGCAAAAGTGTAAAGCAATGTCATTCGTCTCACTAAATTTTATTTTTGTCTTAGAGAACACTTATTCTGCATAAAAAAGTTATGTTACCATGTAATGAGTTTATTTTGTAATGCATTGAGTTTTAATTTCTAATATGATAAACATTGATATCTATAGCCAACATAAATAAAAAACCGTCTGGGGTCCTCAGTAGTTGTTGAAAGTCTAAAGGGGTTCTGAGATCAAAGAGGCTGAGAATATCCTCATTAACCCATTCAACTCTCAAAACAACCCTGTGAGATATATGTGATTATCCCCATTTTAGGAAAGAGAATGTGGAGGCTGAGAGTGACAATGGTTTGTCTAAGATCACACAGCCCAGCATTCAAAACAGGGCTTTGGCCAAGGCCCTTGTGGCTACTGAGTCTGTGCCCTTTCTTTTTTAAATAGAAATGTGGTCTCACTAAGTTGCCCAGGTTGGTCTCAAAATCCTGGCCTCAAGCAACCCTCTCGCCTCGGCCTCTCAAAGTGCTGGAATTACAGGTGTCAGCCACCATGCCCTGCCGTGAGTCCCTGCTCTCCAACACGATGCTACCCTGACCCAGGATAGACAGGTGGCCTCCCCAGCAGAATGGGGACCCACAGCTTTGTGCAAGTGGGTGAGTTGCACTTCTCTTTTCTTCCCCAGATTGCGTCAGCCAAGCACCGACCCCAGGACAAAATATGTCCCGCACAGCAGGGAGTTAATGATATGCTTTCCTTCTGACGATCTGGGACTGCTGGACCCAGGCTTCTGGGGATGCTGGTTTGTTCTGGGCACCAGTGTGCCATCTGGTAAACACCCATGGGGAAAGCGGGGCGGGGGGGGGTTCTCTGAGTATGACCATGAGAACACCCAGGAAAGCAGAAACTGCTGTCACTAGTTCTTTTTCTATGAAAAATTTAAAAAGCATAAATGGATGCATATAAATGACAAACTGAAAAATAAAAGGTATAGCACTTACCCTAAATTATATTTTAAAAGTTAGACATTGCGATCTCATGTAACACTTATTCCAACACTGACAGGCTCCCTTCAGGCCACAAGAAACCATTTCCTTCTGTGGAAAGACCCTTGAAAATTCTGTCCTACCCTGCAACACTTCGGAGCAGCTCTGCTTCTTAACAAGAAAACAGGCAATTTACTTCTGGTCTTTAACCCCTAACTTGTGAGGTTTGTTTTTTCGGGACAAAGACATTCATTTTCCTCTTTAGCATTTTAAATTCACTCAGAGATGTTTTAACTGTCCCGTTGCCATCCAAATGAAGAAGTGGCTTCTGGCGGCTCTTAGAGGTTGTTTTAAACAACTCAAACTTCAGCTTGCATCACAAAAGCCTGGTGGGCTTGTTAAAGCACAAATTGCTGGGTCCCCCCTGGGGGTGGGGGAGTTCCAGTTCTGTAGAACTGACGCTTATAATCGGTTCCCAGGTGAAGTCAGTGCTGCTGGCTCAGGGCCATATTCTGAGAATCACTGCTTTAAGTTATCTTAGAAGATGGAAAAGGAAAACAATTAAGTAATGGAAATATCGAGCTCTCTGATTTCCCCTGGCCCAGGTAAAAGACTTCCAGTTAGGAAAAGGCCTTGGCTGGTAATAATGTAAATTTCGCTGGTGTAATTCTCTCTCCCTCACTGATTTTTGGAATTTGAAAAAGTATACAAGTTCATTTGTATTGAATTCATAACATTACCTTATTCATCCAACTCTCAAGTGAATTACTTTTTAAAGGAGCTTTTTACCCTTTATCTTCTCTGGAAAACTTCAACTTTTTTTTTTTCCTTGAGTCAGGGTCTCACTCTGGTGCCCAGAATGTCAGGCCTCTCCCTCGAGCCCCCCTCCCCAACCTCAGTCTCCCAAGTAGCTGAGGCTACAGGCGTATACCATGCCCGGCTAATGTTTTTATTTTTTATTTTTTTTTTGAAGAGACAGGTCTGGCTATGCTGCCCAATCAAGTCTTGAACTCCTGGGCTCCAGCATTCTTCACGCCTTGGTCTCCCAAAGTGTGCTGGGATTACAGGGGTGAGCCACCACATCCGGCCGAAACATTTATTTCAATGGAACCAAAAACTAACCAGAATGTGAGTAGAATTATTCAGTGATTTTTAAGGAGGGGATGATCACGTCCATAATAATAAAGAAGACAGAAAATACTCAAGTCTCTTAAAGTATTAGTTACCTGAAACTGAGAAGGAAGAGATTCAAGTGATCATGGAAGGGAGATGGACCAGGCAGTATTTATACAGCAAGAGCGCTGGATTGGACTTGAACCTGAACCCAGTCCCAGTTCCCAAGCTGAGTAGCTTTACGGGCTCAGGAAATTAATTTTTGTTTTAGGTTCCACATAAGTAAAACGAAGATAATAATATCTTTCTCCAAAGATTATGATGTAATTAAATGTGGTTGTTTTATCCCACATCATCTTTTTTTAAAGGACTTGGGAGTTTTTAAAATCTCGTGTCTTTAAAAAAAATTGAGATAAAAATGAGTTATCAAAATTTAATCAGCAAAATATATATTTAAAAATATATGTCTATCAACCACAAGCACAGTACAATTCTGAATAATCACCACTGCTGGCCTAAGTTTCCTGGCAGTTAAGTTGAGGAAGGAAATTATTACCTAACTCATTATCTCATTAATTGAGAGGCGGAAACAAGAGAATTCCTCGAAGCCATAAATGAGATAATGTGTGTGAAAAGTTTTTGGCAAATCACCAGAAATAAGATGTCACTATAAAGGTTCCAGGAAGAAGTGGAATATATGCTTGTTCTGCAGTGAGACCAGGCGGATTCCAAGAATACACGGTAGTGGGCTTTTAACGCAAAAGCCCTGCCCCATTGCTCTTTTTTTTTTTTTTTGAGTTGGAGTCTCACTCTGTCACCCAGGTTGGAGTGCAGTGGCACACACATGGCTACCGCAGCGTTGACCTGCTGGGCTCCGGCGATTCTTTCACCTCAGCCTTTCAAGTAGCTGGGACTACAGGCTTGCACTACCATGCTCGGCTAATTTTTTGATTTATTATAGAGATGAGGTCGCACCAAATTGCCCAGGCTGGTCTTCAACTCAGGCAATCCTTTCACTTTGGCCTCCTAAAGTGCTGCGATTATAGGTGTGAGCCACCATGCCCGGCCTGGCTTGATTCTTAAACAAGTCTGCCTATGGCATTACCCCAGACAGATCGAGGCTGTTCTTAGAAAAAGTTCAGAGGACAGTATTCACCTATAGGAAAATGCTGTTTCTGCAGTCAAAAATGGCCAGATATCAGTGATTTCCTGTGGTTTAGCCTAACAGTAAGACCAAGAGATGTGAGGAAAACAAGTGTAAAAAATATACCATGTCAAGGCCACCTTTGCAGTTCTGATAATTAGAAAATTCTGAAGACTAGAGAGTTAAAACCAGTTTTGGGCCGGATGTGATGGCTGACACCTGTAATCCCAGCACTTTGGGAATCCAAGGCATGAAGATATCTTGAGCCCAGGAGTTCAAGACCAGCCTGGGCAACATAGCTAGACTGCGTCTCTATGTAATAATAAAAACATTAGCCTGGCATGGTGGCATGTTCCTGTAGTCCCAGCTACTGGGGAGGCTGACGTGGAAGGATCTCCTGAGTCCAGGAGGTTGAGGCTGCGGTGAGCTGTGATCCCTCTAGCCTGGGCAACAGAGTGAGACTCTGCCTACATAAACAAACAAACAAACATACACACATATATTTCTGAAACAAAACAGTTTTGAACCTCACTGCTTGAGAATCTGGGAGAATGTGGAGAAGAAACAAAAGTGATTCAAGAGATTGCAGAGGAAGGGAATTAGGCCAGGGCAGATCAAGCTGTCCACCACGCCCACTTCCCTTTCCTCCTGGGTTCTCAGCTTGACTACTTTTTCCAGCTGCCTTGTAGCCAGGTGTGGCCACATGGCCAGTGTAATGTCAGTGAAAGCGACAGTCAGCACTCCCAGTTCTGGCCCAGCAGAGCTGCCGTTATGAACCCCTGGGCTCTTTCCTCTCTGGCTGGCGGGCGGCTGGATGTCAACACCCAGGGAGGCCTGGCAAGCCACCTATCTAAGACAGCAGAGCCTTGGTGCCCCCTAACTATGGAGTAGTGCCACCCAAGCTCCTGACTGGGTTTACATGAGTGGTAAATAGGTGCCTGTTGTGTGAAGCCACTGAGATTTCAGAGTTCAACTGTGACACAGCTAATGCAATAGAGAGACGGAGGAAAGAACTGATGACCTTGTGCCCCCACCCCCAAAAGCAAACTGAACTGAGAAAGAGAGCTGTTCACTATTTTATTTTGAGTCAGGTTTTCACTCTGCTGCCCAGGATGGAGTACAGAGGCACGATCCTGGCTGACCCCAGCCTTGACCTCCTGGGTTCACGTGATCCTTCTGTCTCAACCTCCCAAGGACTATCAGACCTGGCTATTTTTTGTTTGTTTGTTTGTTTGTTTGTTTGTTTTTGGTAGAGACGAGGTCTCACAATGTGGCCCAGGCTGGTTTCAAATTCCTGGGTTCAAGCAATCCTCTCGTCTTAGGTCCCCAAATGCTGGGATTACAGGCATGAGCCTCTGCGCCGGGTCATGTTCACTAATTTAAAAGGTAGTTTTGCTGGCTCCCAGACCTAGAAACACCCATCAGAATCACCGGCAGAGCTTTTTAAGCAGTACAAATTCCTACACATCTCCTGGGAATCCGGAATTTTCTCAGGGTGTGCTTTTAAAGTTGTTTAGAAGGTTATGACTGATCATTAGACCGGAATCCAAGGATGGCTGGAAGGATGTGGTTGCCATGCCGACTCCATTATTGTCCTCACTTCGCTACCCCTGGAAGCTCACCACCTGCTCCATATTCTGAGCCTTATTCTTACACCACTTCCCTCTCATCTCTATCTGGTTAACGGATGTGTTTTATCAACTCAAGAACCCTGCAGCTCATCAGGGGCCAAGATTATAGCTTTTATATTTATTTTCTGAACAGCATGAAGCCAGGCAGGTAATAAAAGCTCAATCAGCACGTTAATTCATTTCACTCAAGCGGTTATTTTCCATACCATCAAAATAAGGGGAAAAGGCCTTTTCTAGCAACCTACAGTTCCAGTTGTGTCTGTCTGCCATTCATTTGGAAGGCACCAAGGTGCTCAAGAAGTTGACCGATCATCCTTTGCTTTGATGGTGAGGTGACCAGTTCCCAGACTTTAACACGTACAGGCTGAGCTGTGAAGCTTGTTAAAAATGTGAATCCCCAGGCTCAGCCCCCAGCGAGTCTGGTCTAGTTGTCCCAAGGTGGGACACAGGAACCTGCATTCACCACATTCCTCCTCCTACCCCCGCCACCATTTGTATCTATGTGGCAAGAAATAGTAGGTGTGACCCATGGATAAATGAAGTCAAGATCAGGTCTATTTGGTTTAATGTTACATCCGTAGGGCTAAGCACATTGCCTGGCTCCTGGTAAAGCTTGCTATCTGTCAAATAAGGACACTCATCTATCTGATAGCCTAAATACAACCCTTCCTTAAAGAAAGGTAATGAACTAGGTGATCCTTCTGTCACACACTTAGGAAACTGGGAGGCGCCCCTTCTGTCTGCCTCAGACCCATCTGCTCAGAGTTCTAATTGAGGGGGCCGACCTCTTCTGATTGACACTTCCTTCTTGCTCTGCCAGGGACCATCTGTACCCACCACCTCCTGACAGCTCAGCCATCCCTTCCTCCTTGCGGGAGTAGACGGGCAAGGACACTGGCGAACGGACCAGGTTCCAGGAGTGAGGGCCTGCCTTTTCTACCCGAGAATGGCCCTGAGCCCACTAGCAAACCCTGCGTGGATTCTCAGAGCTCCCTGCACTTGGGGAACAGTGCTTTCCTAATAACTAGGTTTTGTTTCTGCAGCCAAATTCCGAGTCCCCATAACCATGACCTCACTGGCTCTCACGGTACCTCTGTAAAACCAGGAGGTAGTAAATGTCTGTATCCACATTTTGCAGATGGCAAACAGAGAGGAAATCTGACTTGTCCAAGGTCACACAGCAGGTCAGCCATGAAGCCAGGGAGATCAACGAGCTCTGCACATCCAAGCCACTGTTTTGCACAGCCGGGCACCTGTATGTTATGGGGTGTCACGGCTGCTTTAATTCAAGGCTGTGACTCCTCAGTGTTGCACCAGGGACATGTGTTCTTCCGAAAAGAAGTACCAAGCTAAACCTCGCCTCTCTTCATTTAAAAGAGCTTTGGCTGGGAGGCTGAGGAGAGGACTGCTTGAGCCCAGGGGTTTGAGACAAGCCTGGGGAACACAGCGAGACCTCATCTCTACAAGAAATCCAATTAGCCAGGCATGGTGGCACGTGCCTGTAGTCCCAGCTACTCAGGAGGCTGAGGTGGAAGGATGGCCTGATCTCAGGAGGGCAAGGTTGCGGGAAGCTGTGATTGTGCCACTGCACTCCAACTGGACTACAGAGCCAGGCCCTGTCTCTGAAAAAAGAAATAAAAGAGAGAGATTTGGGACAAATCTCTTTCAGAGATACCATTCCTCAACTGCCCTCCAGAGATGGCAGAGGGATCATGAAAGATCTTTTTTTCTCGACAATGGAAATGACCCTGTAGTTCTTAAGGTGGAGATGAAGCGTATCAGAACCACCCAAGGGATTTTCTCAGCATGCATCTTCTCCCTTCCCTATATTCTGTTGAGGCAACCAACACAACTTCAATGCCGACTCCATAACAAATAACATGGAGTCGGTCGAGGGGCTGTGCCTTTTTCCCTCATCCCACGGGGCAGGTGTTCACAGCAAAGGGGCCAGAGGTGATGCGGTCGGAAGGACGAGCCCCAGCCCTGGACAATCCATGGCAGTGTGTGTGGAGCCATCGCGCCCTGTGGCGGCATGCTGCGACCCGTGTGGAAAAGATGCCAAGGGCATAAGAGCAAGAGGAAATCGTACCTCGCACCTCCATTCCTGGACTAAGAAGCAAGTAGAAAACACAGGGTTATGGACAAAGAGCACAGCCAGAGCTCAAAATACAACAAAAGATGGGAATACTTGCATAAGGAAGAAATGAAACGAAAGGACTGCTCCGCACAACGGGGCATCACAGAGATGAGTAAGTTCCCACCTGTGTCCTCAAGAAATGCCCCGGTGGATAGACCCCAGGGGCTCCTTACGGCTGTCTCCTGTATTGACATGCTCATCCCTGTGAGCACCTGGAGTGTGGGTGCTGGTCTAGAGCCCAACACAGTGCTGGGCAAACACTAAAGTTCCAGAAAAACAAGTTGCTTCTGCCTTCCAAGTTGTTCGAGACTGTGTCGAGCTTTGCTTCAAATAAAGCACAGGCAGACTCGGAAGTGCCCAGGTGAGGTGCCCAACGGCGACTTCAAGGGTTCAGCGCCATGAAATCGGTCCTATTAGTGACCAAGCCCCTTCAGATCCACCCCTCCCCGCATTCCTTCACTTTTCTTCCCATTCAGTGCTCATCCTCACTCCTCTCTGTGGGTTGCAAAGTTTTCTCCCTCCAACGATCCCATAAAGCAGACATATGAGAGAGAAGGTTTCCCATCACATATTAAGCTTACAAACTGCTCCCAAGTAGATACGAGAAATGGTCTTCAACTGCAACACGAGGGGCATGTTTTGGACATCAGAATGAACTTCCTAATGGCAGGGGCTATTGAACCACGACACAGGCAACCAAGAGGTAGATGAGAGAGGCAGGCATTGACGCCGACTGACTACCTACTGTGTGTAAATGTGCACTGCCTGAAACTGAATCCTCCACACCCTCCTGCCAGGCAGGCATCATTATTCCAGAGACAAAGAAAGAAAAAACTAATGACATTTCCATAGTAGACATTTTTAAAAAGCAGGAGCCATAGACTTGGTTTCCAGGGACTTCCAAGTAGTACTCTGGAAGGAGAAAAGGGTCTACAGATACGTACCCAGAGCTGCTCAGAGAAAAGGGTCTTCCACCATACCCAGAGCTGCTCAGAGAGCCTTCTGCATGCATCGGTCAACAATCAAGGAAGAATTCTGGGATTCTGGGTGGTGGCCAATAAATAATAATCCTTTCTGCTCCTACCAAGCTCAGAATCAATTAAGAAATAGGATATAGGAGGCACATAGATCGAAATCAAACTAAAAGTTTTATTATGAACAAATTCTAAGATGGAGAAAGTGGCTTAAATGGTTTCAAGGGGCTTCTTAATATTTCACCTAGATTTTTTTTTTTTTTATTGGAGTTGGAATCTCTCTGTTACCCAGGCAGGAGCACAGTGGCATGATCACAGCTCACTGCCGTCTCCAACTCCTGGGCTCAGGCGATCCTCTCGCCTTAGCCTACCAAGTAGCTGGGACTACAGGCACACACCACCACACCTGGCTAACATTTGTGATTTTTTTTTTTTAAGAGAGAAGGTCTTGCTATGCTGCCTAGGCTGGTCTCAAACTCCTGGCCTCAAAAGTGCTCCCATATCGGCCTCCCAAAGTGCTGGAATTATAAGCGTGAACCACCATGCCTAGCCTCAACCAGAATTAAATCTACTTACCCAGCCAAAAAGTGGGCCCATTGTGACTTTCCTTACAGGGTCAAAGCCAACCCCAGTAAGTTGGTAAATCCTTCAAAAGAGAGTCCCAGAAAGGAATAGGCCAAACTCACTGATCAGTTACATCACACCTGCTCCCCTGGAGACAAGGCATGAGGGGGCAGAGGGACTTGGGAAGTGTTCCTCCCATACCTTCCCTCCCAAGGACGTGAGGTGGAAATGTCCTTCTGTGCTGCCTATGGAAACACAAGGGAGAGGGAATAAGCGATACTCCTCTTTGGGCGGGGGTGGAGTTCCATCTAAGTTTTCAAGCCAACTTGAATGTATGGGAAGGGTTAAAAGTTGTCTAACCCATGGACCAAACCAAGGACTGTACTCTAAGAGATGACACAGGAGGCCTTGGAAGGATCCAACAGGTCTTGGGAAGTAAAAAAAAATAAACCATGGAAAGAAGGCTGGGTGTGGTGGCTCACAACTCTAATCCCAGCACTTTGGGAGGCTGAGGCTGCAGAATCGCTTGAGCTCCGGAGTTTAAGACCAGCCTGGGCAACATAGTGAGACCCTGTCTCCACCAAAAAAAAGAAAAAAGGGGCTATTGAACTAACAGCTCTGTAATATAAGACATACAGCTGCCCCTGCACAAACACCTTGATCTGATCTGGCATTTGCTCTACGTCAAGCCTGAATAATCTCTTGGGACAAGCCAGGCCTCTGCCACCTACAGCGACAACCTTGACATTCAAAGCGCGTAGCTCTTGTCCCAGCTTCTTGACAGGTAGGAGGCTGAACACAGGACAAGCAATGAATCACACAGGAGCTTTATGAGAACCATGCAGCCCTACTCTCCAGGCTCTTGGACTCTCAGCCCTCGCTGCTTGGTCCCTTCTCATCAGTCCCTTCCAGTTTCTGGTCAGCACTTCACCCCTGCTCTGTGTCCTCTTTCCACACTACCCTGCAGACCCACGCATGTGTGTGTCCCCTCAGAGCCGATGATTTGAAAAGGCCCTTGTCTGTGGCCGGATCACAGAGGCCGCTCTGTCTAAACCAGTCCTTTTTTGGACTTTCATTTTGAGGCGGACCGAATATTTACACACTGGGAGCAGGCCCTGCAAGGGCCCCCAGCAGACAGTACATTCATGTTGGCAGTCGTCACAGATAGAAAGAAAAAAATCGTTATTAATTGGGGTTCCAGAGCTTGTTTTTGCTGCAGCAGGAGACAAGTCGACTCGATTTAGTGGCGTGCGGCCTTTTTCTGAGCTCCAGTGGATACTTCACAAATAACAATAAAAATCTTAATGGCGGGACAGACACGGAGTAGGTTACACTATGCCCCTCATTAAACAATCTCCATCCACCAGGCTCGAGGATTCAAGCTGTTTTATGTGGCTAGCCGCTTGGCCTGAGCCTGCTGTGGATGAGAGGATAAATTTTCATGGTGTGGAGTTGTCGTAAGAAACAGGTTTCATTAGCTGTGTGTAACAGATGCGGAGGCCCAAGGTCAGAGGGAGGGGTGTGATTTAGGGTCAATCAGAGACCCACCCATCATTCTGATTTCCGAAGGGTTTTCGCTTCTTGGAGGCTAGGAAGATTTCATTCCCTGGAGAACCGCGGGACAGCCATTCTGGTTGTCCAAGAGAGACACACCCCAAAGGGTATTCTGGTTATAAGGCAACTTAATTTTCTGCCCGCCAGAAGTGAAGTATACGCATTCCCGTGGGGCGGGGAGCTGGGTTTGGTAACACGGCAAGGACAATGCCTATGAGGACGCCACTGAATCAGAAGGTTAGTAATGAGGCAGTTTTCCTGAGGTCAACACCAGGGCATCTGGCTGCTTCCCGGAGGCCTCGCTGGCCTATCCCCCACCTCCCTGGTGGAAGCCTTTGCCAGAAATTTCACAAGAGTCATTCCTCCCCTGACAGCGCCACGCTTTCATGACCGAGGGGGTTTTCCACATGGCTCAGCTGTGTTCTTGCATACCGTTGTACTAGAAAGCTGGGTGTAGCTCTGGCCGGTTATCGACCATCCACCCCGCGCTCATGACAGCCCCCAGGAGACGTGTCGCATAGACCGCATTCTCTACCACCTCCCTTTACCCTTCATCTCCATGACCTTATGACTGTCACTGGGTTCCACCGCCTCCCTCACTCTCCACAGTGCTTTCAGGAGCAACTCTTCACTGCCCTGATATTGATGAGATAGAAATGACACGATCAAGGAGTATTCATAGAAACACACACACACACACATGCACACACACACACCATTCAAACTCAGGCCCTTCCGAAGTGACATGACTGTTCTACAGACCAGCTGACTCTGAACCAACTGTCCCCTACTGAAAGCTGCTCTGAGTGCAGGATATGGTAGAAGTCACCATGGTGGATGGAATGATGCATTTTTCAGCAAAACCACAAGGACAGAAAAGCCAGCCTGGACTGGTTAGGGAGAGGTCAGCCTCATGGCTGAAGACTACAAAATCTAGGAAGCTTCTCTTCATTTCCACTGAGAGCAGAACAGACCCCTAAAATATGCAGAATTTCTGTTATGGCCGAAAAAGAAATACTGGACAGTGTGGGTCGTTAGACAATGGAATGAGTGCCCAGGGCTATGGGGCTGGCATCACCACAATGATCAAGTCAGGAAAGCTGGCCGGGGACAGGGGGGACAGCTGGATTAGAGCTGGCAGTGCAGGACCTCATTGGCTCAGCCCTTAACACATGGACTTGGAGGAGGCGTTCAGTCTCTCTCAGTCTCAACTATCAGGTTCACTGTCACCCACTCTATCTTCCCCAAGTGGCTGTTGTGAGGATCAAATGACATCGTGGATGTAAAAGCATTCAGTAAACCAGGAAGTGCCACCCAGAGATAAGCTGGCATCAACCACACCCTTGGGTCCTGACTTAGTGTCTGGGATGGAAAGAGGGTCTTGGCTGTGCCTTTAGGATTCAGTGCTATGTGTGTAACCAGGGAGTTTCTGCTTTGGTAATAAGCCAAGCGCTCCAAACTCCAGTACCTGGGGAGGTAAACGACCAAAGCTGGAAATATCTCTACCTGAAGTGCTCAGTGCTAGGGGCTGGCTGGGTGGGTTAGAGGACAAGCAAACTCCACAGACACTGACTGGGGTTGGCTCTGTGGGAAGCACTGGCCAAGCCTCGGGGAGAAAGGCTGATCCAGAGATGAACTGGCATGCCCTCGTCCTCGAGGAATCCATAGAGAAGCATGGCAGATGTCACTAATGTGAAGCCACTAGCAAGGCTAGCCCTGATTTTAAGCCTCGCCCCACCTTCGGCAGGTCACTGGAGTCCTCCGAATCCCAGAGGCTTTACCTAAAGAGGGAATGATCGTAACCTATGAGTATCTACTTCACAAGACAAACAGGAGAGCCAAGGAGTCACAAACTGTAGAGGGATGACAGTGGAAACAAGAACAGACCCCTCCCTAGCATCTACTCTGTGCCAGGCACTGTTTAGACTTTTTAAAACCAAAGGTCAGTCAACTTTTTCTGTAAAGGGTCAGATGGTAAATATTTCAGGATTTTATTTTAGGATTTGCAGGCCAGACGGTCTCTGTCACAATTACTCATTTCTGCTGCTGTAGCACAAAAGCAGGCATAGACAGGACATAAATGAATACACGTAGTTGTGTTCTGATAAAGGTATTTTTTTTGAGTCAGGGTCTCACTCTGTTGCCCAGGTAGGAGTGCAGTCGCACGCTCATGGATCATCACAGCCTTGAACTCTTGGGCTCAGGTGATCCTTCTGCCTCAGCTTCCCAAGGAGTTGGGATGACAGGCAAACACTACCATACCTGACTAATTTTTTGATTTTTTTTTTAGAGATGAGGTCTTGCCATGTTGCCCAGGTTGGTCTCAAATTTCCGGACTCAAGTGATTCTCCCACCTCGGCCTCCCCAAATGTTGAGATTACAGACGTGAGCCACTGCACCTGGCCTCCGATAAAACTTTATTTACAAAAACAGACGGTGGGCCGGATTTGGCCTGCCCGCCACAGTTGACCAATTCCCACATTATGTACTTCCCCTCTCCACAACCCTCTGAAATATCTACCACTTCATACTCATTTTACAGATGAGAAAAGAGAGGCCCAGTGATGTCAATTAACTTGCTCAAGGTCAGAGAGCTGATAAGTGGCAGCACTGGGACCGGAACAAAGGCCATCTGACGCTAGCGTCTTGACTTCCCTGCTGATAACCTCTTAAGCACACGAGTAACTACTAAATAAAACTGAGGTGCAAGGGGGGGGGCATAAAAAAAAACTGAGATGCCAATCAAACATGGTAATAATAGCCAAAATTTCCCAAGGGCCTATTCTGTGCCAGGCACTATGTCATACACAACTCTCACAGAAGCCCTGTAAGAACATACGATTAGACACTCCTCTTGACTGGAATCAAAAAATGTGGATACACACAATGGAATATTACGCAGCCATAAAAAAGAACAAAAGCATGAATTTCGCAGCAATCTGGATGGAATTAGAGTTTCTGAGTGATCTCTCACAGAAACAAAGATCTGAGTATCACATGGTCTCACTCATGAGTGGACCTTGAACAACTACTAATACTATAAGAAAAGGATCGACAGTGGCGGGAAACTATGGGGGGGCAGGGAGGGGAAGGGAGGTTGGATTAACGGTAGTCAATATCTGTCTGGGGAAGAGGGGGGACACACCTCATCAAGGGTACCTGCACAATGCATATTTGTATACCTACCCTGTAACTGCACCCCACAATTTTAAAATAAAAAATATATTATTAAAAAAAAAAAAAGAAGCCGGGGTCGGTGGCTCAGCCTGTAATCCTGCGCCTTTGGAAGGTTGAGGAGAGTGGATTGCCTGAGCCCATGGTTTCGAGACCCTCCTGGGCAGGCGAGACCTCATCTCGACAATAAATCAAAAAATCAGCCGGGCGTGGTAGCCTGTAATTCCGGCTACTCGGAAAGCTGAGGCGGAAGGATCACCGGAGCCCAGCAGGTC